>NW_027197252.1:27500-65384 GCF_038502225.1 Cherax quadricarinatus | reverse complement strand
ATTTGTTATCTAGGAAGAGAGTAACATGAGCAGATGCAGCCTTGATGGTAGTTCCTTGTTTAGATCTGTTGAGAAATGGCATAACCAGCTAAGTTTAAATATAGGAAAACTTAACTTAGAAAGACAACTCATCGCCTGCACAGCCGCCCCTGCAGACGAGGTCTTGAGAAGCTGTTGAAGTCATCTCTCAACGGGATATAAAGAGTTATAATTTGTAAGATTATAAATTACCCCTAGGGGGTGTTATGTTATCGTAGGGGTTCTTAAATGGAGATATCGAGGGTTGAAGGTAGACACACTTGTTGGATGGTTACGATATATTGTCAGACTGTGATGATGGGAATTGGAGCCCAGCCTCTGCCTGTCCTACCCTGGATGTCTAATGCCGACTGAGGCCGAGGCAGAGGTACGAACGTACACATGCGCATCCCGTGACGTCACACAAAGTCACAGGCCTAAAAGGGATCTCCTATCTAAAGCACATGGATGATACTATATGCTATGCTATATAACACAGGGATCATCAACTATGCTGACAGCTCGGTCATGTTACGTATGTCGTCTCGACATACACTACTATCTATAGGCTGAACAGGCAGGTGGATCTGGGCTGATTCTACACAATAACAAATTCATATTTAACTTAGAATTAATGGATTGTATCATAATGGATGTTAACAAAATGAGTTTTAACATAATGGTTTTTGACGTAATGCATTACAAACTATAAGAACAAATCATTATACAATATGGATGGAATTGATCGATCGATCTGTATTCATGCACTCTACGGATTCTGAGGAAGAATAAATATATATATACAAGGTGAAATTAACAGCAAAGGCATCTGGTGCACACTCAGATCATTACTGTCAAATTCTCAGAATACTGAGGGAACGTGAATACGAAAAAAAAAATTCTGAAAAAACTAATCAGTTAATAACAAACAGTTGACAATTTCCTTCATCTCGGACATCTAGTTATACAGACTATGTACATTTAAACCCAATTCTGCCAGGGTGAGGTTTACATATGCAGAATGGTTATCATCTCTGGGAGGATCGAATTCCTCTGCAATGGCTAACACATGCCTTGACTGAGGGAGATTTGAACGAGTATCTACAAAAGATACTTGTGGGTTTCTCATTACTTGTCGAGTATGCAAGGAGTAACGACATTCAGGTTGATTATCTAACTGAGTATCTGAGGTAGAGGGTACAGAGTCAAGAGGATTTTCAGCATCTGTCACATTAGTCTGGGTAGCAATATCATCAACATCGCATACTAATTTCATATGATCTAAATGCGATTCTTTGTACTTACCAGTACTAATTTCTCTAACCTTATACTTATTACCAGAGATATGTTCTACAACTCGATAAGGTCCGACAAACTTTTGATCGAGCTTAGGCATTTCGGATGTTTTGTTGAAATTTGTCAGCATTACTCTTGAACCTACTTTTACTTTTGATGGCTTAGCACGGCTATTAGTTACTCTAGTAAATTCTGCTGTTGATTTATGAAGTGTTTCACGGATTCTTCTAAAAACACTGAGCCATGCTGGTACAAGTTGCTACGAAATCATCAGGGTTGTAATTAGGTTTCGGAGTGGAATATAACAACTCATAGGGTAAATGCTTGTCTACACCATACAATGCCTAATGTGGAGTATCACCTATGGAAGCATTGTAAGCAGAATTTATGGCACATTGGACATCTGGTATGACTTCATCCCAAGTTTCACTATTGGGGTTGATAGTGGCTCTCAGGACATCAAGTACTTTCTTATTGGTTCTTTCGGCTAACCCATTGCTGGCAGGATGATGAGGAACAATGGTGGATTTAGAGATCTTGTATAAAGTGCACAAATTTTCAAGAATCTCATTACAGAATTCACCTCCATTATCTGTTACTAAGGACTTAGGGGTGGTATGCCTGCAGATAATGCGTTCTTTAAACACTTTAGCTACTGTCTCTGCAGCCTTATCTGCAATAGGAACTAACTCACAATATCTGGTGAAATGGTCTACCATAACACACAGATGTTTGTTGCCTTGGAGAGAACATTTAAAATTGGTTAACAAGTCAAGGGCAACTCTTTCCCATGGTTCGCTAGTGGTTGGGTACACTTGGATTGGATTAGGACCATTGACATTTCCTTTATGTTGCATACAAACACTACATTTCTTAACATACTCGGAAATGTCAGTTGCCACATGTGGCCAAAAGTATTTCATTCTGGCTTGTTTCACAGAACGATCCATACCAGGGTGTGCAACACCTGGTGCATCATGAACTAGCTGTAGAGCTACATTCACTAGTGACTGTGGAATTACTAACTGGTAAACTCTTCTACTTGGAGTACCCAACTCGACTGTTCGATACAGTAATTCATGGCTCATTACAAAGTCACTAATGGGTGCTGGTGGCTTCACAGTCAGAATTAGATCTTCTTGGAGCAGGAATCGAATCACCAGAACACAAGGGATCGGTTCTTTCTTACTGGAGGAATGAACAAACTCGGTGGAGTGGATGACTCTCCCCGGTTGAAAAAAATTAACGCTATAACACGCAATAAGAGCAAGGGAGAATGAATCTACTATCTCAAACTGCAAACACAGGAGAAAATAAATGAATACATTCAACAATGCTAATATTCAATCTGAGTCGCACACAGTGACACGAAGTATCACCTATAAAGAAACTTCACTTACAAACGTTAACAACATGTGAAAGTTACTCGAGAAATAACTTCTTACAATGCACTGATTACTGTCAACTAGGATGGGATCACAATCTGAAACACAAGGGACAACAACAACACTCAAGTGAGTACACTAGCCACAGAAACGTCTTTCTGCGAAGGTTTGTGGCATCAGCAAGAGATGGCATAACTCGTTGCAAGTAAAGTTCTTCTCAAAGCGTCCCCTGGGAAGGAACGAGTACTTGAACAAGTCGCCATCGCAAGGATAGTAGTCTCAGCACTATCCTGCGTGCATGATATTGTGGCTGGAGTCCAGACAGGAGTGACAGTATTACTAGTGCCTGATCGCTCGGCTACGTTAATAAGTAATTCACGGATCTATAGGAACTTAATCTGAACTTCACATTTCGCAGCACTTTAACAAATCTCAGATACAAGCTGTGAGAACAAACACATTGCTCAAGGGCTAGGTATTGTCTTTCAGTCAGTAAGGGAATGTTGGTACTGTGGACTGATTCATATTGACTTTGACTGGCATGATACACTAAGTGAACGTTCAAAAGTGACTGGGACATCTTCTCAGTGAACTTACTGAAGGACATAAAGACAAGAAAAATGGAGAGAATGACACAATAAGCTTAAACGGGAAGAAAATGCTTAACGATTCTCCATAAGCAATTTAAAATTGACAGGTCACAGTAAGCAAAGAACTCACAGTCACAAGGATAATGCTTATATGAACAAACAACACTTTGAAAATCAAGAGAACTTGTACTTTACTCAAATCTAATTTGCTCAACTTTTACTTTAAATTGAATAAATGGCACAGTGAGTTGTCTTTACTTCCAATGCAACAGGGAAACACACAATAAAATGATAAAATGGACTCAATAAAGCTTGTGCATAATAAAACAAACTGGGACACAATTCACTGGAAAATGGCACAGAAAGAATAAAATATTATGCACAGAACGGAGCATATGAAACTAAACTGAAATAAACTGTAGCAATATAGCAAATGACAATTGCTAATTAAAAAGTATTGCACAACACTGCATAAAATCTCTGCAAGAAAAACTTTAATGGCAACACAATCTTTACACAAGAATTATTGCAAAATGAGTCAATGTGCAATCATAAAAAAAATATTACTCACACAAGAAAAGAAATATATCAAGGAATGAACTGAGGGAACACTTTAACTCTTAACTGCAATCAAGCAACACTTAACAAGCAAAAGAACAATTTACTCTAAAAGAAGAACTTAAAAATTGCACTAAGAGTGAATTTGTTCAATGAAACATGAAAAATAATAGGTGCTAAAACACAGAACAAAAAAGTTTGAACACTTACAGTGATGCAGAACACAACACATCAACATAAACACAATACTAGAATTTCTTGCAATGAAACTTGATGTGTGAAAAATTTTGTAAAAAATGATTTCTTGCTTGCACAAAATAATGGCACTATTGTCTGTGGAAATAAGACAAATTAGACACTGGCTAAATGAAAAGAATATGAACACAAGAATGTTCAACACATAGGGAACAAAACAAGAATACACAAATGCTGAGATGAAAAAAAATTATATATAACTGAGACAACACTGAGTTGTGATGCAGAATATAACTAAATAAATTACTGAATTAATCCACTGAATCACTGAGAGCACTAGGTGATTCTGAAGTGTAAACACAAGTTCTATACTGCTCATATGTTGCACATACAACAAGGAAAAACACTAAGTACTTACTTCAAGTGTATAAAAAAAAGACACACAACACAACAGACATAAGATAAAGCACGAAAATTAACACTGAATAAAGGAAATAAAAATATTATTGCAAACAAACACTGAGTCTGATCAAGAGTCACTGAATGTCACTAAGAGAAAAATCACTGGAAACACAAAAAAGAAATGTCTCAACACTCGCAAATGTCTCTATGAAAAAAAATATATTATCACTGTAACGACTTGGTGTAGAATGAGGTAGATGGTAGTGGAGAGTAGAGGATTGTTTATGTCGTCTTGCTGCTGTCCTCTGCACATGTGATCGTAGAATTGTGCTTACATCGACGACAGACACACACAGGAGGCTTTCAACGGTGGCACAAAACACACTCTAGCTCTTGACCCCCTATGTGGTCCTTAAAATATGGTGCTACAACCCTTAGTAGTGTGCCAAAACACTGGTTGAGGTTGGGTGAGTACCACAACACAGTGATAGTGGTTGGGTTTGTGGGTAAACAGGGCTAAGACCGGGCAATGGTGAGACACACGTGGTGAGTGGGTGGTTGGGCCTATGGGTTGAACGGCGTAAGCCTCACTGAGGACAGCCACACTGCCGCGAAGATATTCTAAGCTGGCTAGCTTAAAATACACCCACGAAATACCACAACACCACAAGGATGAAAAAGAGCAGTCAGAATTGCTTGGAGCTTGAATCACAAGCGATGAAGACTACTCACGTGGCTTGCTTGAGTACTGGGGTAAGACACCTGGGTTAGTTGCTAGCTGGCTTATCTTAACCCTTCACACAGAATAGCTTGATAACTTCACACGATGAGCACAGCAGGGGTGGAAGCTGGCTTGGCAGGCAAAAGAATTGGATGGAGTAAACTAGGCTAGACTGGACTCCCTCACCACAGACTGGAAGCTGGCTTATTTTGCAAACTCGGGTCAACCCCTCGGGAGTGATGCAAATAAGCAGATAAACACTAATACAAAGAGATTGACCAGTGAATGGTGTAGAAGCTGGTAGGAGCTTGAGAGAGTAGCTGGCTTGATGTAGCTGGCATGGCTAGGTCGGCCTACTGGCGACACGAAATGGCCGTCTTGCTGGTCGAAAGAAATCTCCGTACATCGGCGTAATTATCAATCTTACGCCCACACTGCTGGCACCATTTATCGTAGGGGTTCTTAAATGGAGATATCGAGGTAGACACACTTGTTGGATGGTAACGATATATTGTCAGACTGTGATGATGGGAATTGGAGCCCAGCCTCTGCCTGTCCTAGCCTGGATGTCTAACACCGACTGAGGCCGAGGCAGAGGTACGAACGTACACATGCACCTCCCGTGATGTCACACAAAGTCACAGACCTAAAAGGGATCTCCTATCTAAAGCACATGGATGATACTATATGCTACACTATATAACACAGGGATCAGTAACTATGCTGACAATGTCAGCATATTTCATTCATTGATGGCTGACAAACTTACTTGTGTTGACTCAAAAGTCTGCCCATTACTGCCAACTATAGGTTGATTACAAACTCCTTGTGACTCAAGAACTGTGCAGTCCCCCGTACTACAAGAAATTCGTAACCTACCTTGCTCCTGTAGCATGAGCTATGGTGTTCTTCACACCTTCGACAGATATCGGTGACTTGATAGAAGCTGAAGTGTCCTTGGATGTCCACGTCTTCCATAGGCTAGGAAAGCTCACACTGGTACACTATGTTCCACAAGATTTGTCTTTATTGTTCACAATCTTATCACTAAAGAAGCTGATCACACTCCTCTTAAGTGTTTATTGTTATTATGAGACACTTTGTTCACACTAATGCACAGATCGTTCTTTGTTGGTTATCCTGGCGTCAGTGTCACTCTCAGTAGAGTCAAAAGTAATCGAAGATGCCACAGTGCCCCACACCGTCACTGCTCCCTGCACAAAGGAAAAGCTGACCTAGTACTTTTGCTTCCTTGCCGCTTCCTCGATGAAGCAAAGCAGAATGTTTAAATCTTGCTGTCTTAAGCATAGACAACAATGTCCACTATCTTTACTGTGGTAATAAAGTGGGAGCAGGATTTTCCTTAATTGTCCTGCTAAGGTAACAGATGTACTGTCTCTTATTAAACTACACTCTGCAACACTGGTGCAAGGAGCAGCGGTCGCTTGACCATGTCGCATACTCGTACTGCATCTGCGATCAGTTACTCACTGTAGCAGTAAACAAGATATTTGCCCCTTCTGAGAGGGCTGGGCCCCTTAGGGCTGGAAGGGGCTGAAGGGGGCTGAAGGGGGCTAATACCCCCCTCCTGGAGAAAATTTCTCCACACTGGGGGGCGGCGGAGGTTCGCTGCAGGTGAACTATTCATCACTTAACATTAATTTGATTTTCTCACTCGCCACCACTGCTGCTTGTCTTTTCTGAACAGCTTTAGTCTGTGTGGTTTCTGGAGAATCACTAATTTTGTTTTCAACACTGTGTAATTCTAACAGTACTAGTTCATTTATTGTCCGCTTATTCACTACACCTTTGCTCAAAACATCAACTGTCCTGATGATTCCATTTGCATCAGGATATATAGTCACAATTTTTCCAAGCGGCCATTGGGACCTTGGACCATCATTGTCGATAATCACTATGTCACCAGGTCTTAAGGACTTATGATTTTCAGGAACACCAGCTCCATAGAAGTGTTCTCTCAATGAGGTGAGATGGTCTTCTCGCTAAATTTTTTCCCAACGTTCAATCACTTTATTAAGGTGTTTGAATTTACGTCTGAGTTGCTCAGGTTCGAAATAAGTAGGATCCTCTATGATTTCTTTATCATTCATGGGAGGAACAGGTTCGAGCCTTCTGCCATGGAGTAAATGAGATGGACTTAACACTTCTAAATTGTCCAGATCATCGGTAACATAAGTTAGAGGTCTGTTAACTCTATTTTCTATTTCAGTCACAACTGGACGGAATTCTTCTAAGTCTGTTCTTTGACCATGAAGAGTCTTCCTTAAACAACGTTTTACAATGCCGATCATTCTTTCATAAAATCCGCCGTGCCATGGAGATTTAGGAGGAATGTATCTCCAACGACACCTGCGTTGATTCAGCATCTGTTGTACTTCTGGTTAATCAAAGATCTTGCTTATATAAGCAGCACCAGCAACAGAGTTCGTTGCATTATCTGAAATCATCAGTCTGGGACATGCCCTTCTGGCTGCAAACCTTCTGAATAATTTGATAAAGGTTTCAGCAGACATGTCAGTGGCTACTTCTAGATGTACTGCTCTAGTTGTAGCACAAGTGAACAAACAGATGTACACCTTGATGGGAACTTTGTCAACTGTTTTGGTTAAAATTATTGGTCCAGTGTAATCTACACCTGTCACCTCAAATGGAGTGATATGACAAACTCTTTTAGAGGGATATGGAGGTGGACCTGGATACTGACATACTCGCATATCATAGTGACGACAAGTAATACAGTCCCTTATTTGTTTTTTCACACTTTGTCGACCTTTTGGTATCCAGTAGGATTGTCGTATATGACAAAGTGTGTCAGCTACCCCACCATGTAACACGTTACTGTGGGCGTTTCGAACAGTCTGCTTGAACACAGCAGAAATAAGTTGTGTAAATACTGCAGACACAATAGAAATAGTCATTGATGGATCTAAATACTCATCTTTGGGCAAACTCTTAAGAGTTACAGCTCTTGTCTTTAAATTCATTAAAGGAATAAAACCTGATTATGAATGTCTTGAACCCATTAAATACTGGGTGAAACTAATACAGAAAGATATTTTCTCTACAGAATATAAATTTCTGGAAACACAAGATAAATCCCCAAAGAAACCTGTCATGATTAATTCTTTAGGACTTTATCTCGACTCAGAAAAGATTATAAGATGTCGAGGAAGAATTCATAATTCTTCACTACCTAAAGAAGCCATCTTTCTGTATTAGTTTCACCCAGTATTTAATGGGTTCAAGACATTCATAATTAGGTTTTATTCCTTTAATGAATTTAAAGACAAGAGCTGTAACTCTTAAGAGTTTGCCCAAAGATGAGTATTTAGATCCATCAATGACTATTTCTGTTGTGTCTGCAGTATTTACACAACTTATTTCTGCTGTGTTCAAGCAGACTATTTCTTCTGGCATAATGTGAGCTTTTTGCTGAGGCCAGTTATTTTCATTAGAGAGCCAGTTCGGTCCGTGGAGCCATAATTTATTATCTACAAATTTCTTGAGTGGGACACCACGTGACAACATGTCAGCTGGATTCTCTTGGGTAGAGACTTGGAGAAAGAGATAATCTCTCTGCATCTCTATTATTTCTGCTACTCTGTTCTGTACATAGACCAACTTACTCTTATTATTTCTTAACCACTGGAGAACTGCTTCATTATCACTCCAGATCACGGTTTTTTCAATAGTGAGATGATCAAGTACTTTGTTGAGATAGACAGCTAATTTTGTACCTACATAGAGTGCTGTCAGTTCCAACTGTGGTTCTGTTCTGACCTGCAAGGGTGCGACCCTGGCCTTTGAAGTAATTAGTGTACTTCCTTCAGCATTACTCATGTAAGCTACAGCGCCATAACCTCTGGTTGACGCATCACAGAACACATGTAATGTGTACTTGTTTCCCTCTTGACCTATTTGTCTGGGAAGTTTAATTTGATGAAGTTGTTTAAACTCCTTGGATATTTCATCCCATGCTTGACTCATTTCTAGAGGCAAGTTGTCATCCCATCCAATTTTGAGCTTCCATGCATCTTGCATAAGCATTTTACCCTTTATGGTAATTGGTGAGACGAGTCCTAGAGGATCAAAACATTGTGATACCTCTGACAGTAAACTACGTTTAGTGAGTGTACTGCATGATTTATTGTTTATCTTTTTGAGATTCAAAGTATCTTCCTGTGTGTTCCAATTAAGTCCCAGCATATTGTTGCAATCAGGAATTTCAGTTTCAGGGAAATCTTCTTTGATAAGTTCCCTTAATTGCTTTGAATTAGTATTCCACATCCTTAGAGGCATATTTGCTTCTTTCATCTCCTTGTTAGCTTCTCTGTATAAGGATTTCAAATCCTCCTCTTTATTCACAGTTCCTTGAAGATTGTCCACATAGAAACTTTTCTTTAAGATTTCTTTGAAGAGACTTTCAGATTTCTTCAAATGTGTATTTAGAGTAGCTTCTAGTAAGAATGGAGAGGATGTTGCACCAAATAATACTGATTTGAAACGATAAGTTTTCACGGGACTTTGAGGATCATGTGGATTTTCAGGCCACAAGAATCGAGTATAATCTCTATCTATTTCTTGTAGTCCTACTCTTAAGAAAGCTTTGGAAATATCAGCCGTGTAGGCATATGGGTTTGTGCGAAATTTCATAAGCACGTCTCCAAGCTTCTCAGTTAGTGAGGGTCCGGTCATCAGACAGTCATTAAGATTTGCTACATCTTTATTTGCACGTGCGCTGCAATTATATACAACACGTAGTGGAGTGGTTTCAGAATCTTTTCTGACCCTATGGTGCGGGAGATAATGAGCTTCTGTCTTCAACTTATCTTCAACTATTTCCTCAATGAATTTATTGTCCAACTGTTCTTGTATGATATTATCATAGACAGTCAGTAGCTCTGGATTCTTCCTGAGCTCATGTATTTGTGCTTTCATTTGTCCGAAAGCCATGCGAGAATTGCTAGGCAGATGTGGTGGATTTAATTTCCATGGTTACCTAACCCAATACTGTCCGTCTTCATGTTTGACAGTGTCCAAATATTGGTTATAAGTCTGAGACTCTTGTGGGCTTGGTTTCTTTACATCAATACCTATCGCATCTAAATCCCACAACTTATCAACTGGTTCATTCATTTCTTCCAATAATGATAATTTTTGCTGTGGTACATGATCAGCGGTTATTCTCGTAACTAGTACATTTTCCACTGAATCAATATCAGTTTCTTTCCCACTTTGAGAGGGAATGGGACCACATATCATGTGGCCTCCTGCTGTTTTCAGCAAGTGAACATCATGTTTACTTACTGTATGTTGCAACCCCTGAATGGGTTACAATGATTATTATGTATATATATAATGTATATTATCTTTTCATATAATTTTATATTGCTTATATTTGCGATAATAGCTAAATCGTAAATGTATGACTTTATATTATTATTTGACTGTTATATTGTTATTTGACTTATGTTGCTAGGATATACATAATATGTGCTCAGTTCAAGTCTTGATTGTCAAACTACTGTAATTATCGCTTGTCGCTCGTTATACTGCCGGCTTCTGAGCTGTGCTGTCCACGGGGCTATCACGTGTTCGAGGGGGGGGGTGTCCTCACCTCTCGTGAAGTATTCAGTCTGCTCTAGACTCGCTTGGTTCTGCTGATGGTCCCTACTTAGTGTCGTTATATTATCTCCTTGATCCTGATTGTGTCGCAGTCGCTTGTTATATGGCTATTGGGCTTAGCATTCTTTTCATTGTTCAAGCAGACTGTTCTGGTTGCCAGTCGGTCAAGAAGTTAGTTTATGTGAGGACTTTGTCAGTCACTTTTTTAAGTCTAGTCGAGTCGTGAGACATAGTGAACTACTTAGAACACTTACACGCATACACAAACTTACTTGTACATATTTGTAATATCTTATTAAATGTTAATGTACCAGACGGTACTTAAGAATTATAAATGTGATATGTGTTTTCAGCACAATAATACTGAACTCGAGAGATTGATTTTATTTTGATTACTGTGATTAATTTAATTTAATTTAATTTGATAATATACCTCTAGACAACTTAATGCTTAATAAATTTATTAAATTTTAATTTCTCTAGTTAGTAGCCTACCAGTTGTAATCCTGAAGCACTATTGAATAATACTGATTTATAATGGATAATTGGACAAGGATACTGACTACTTGTTACGAAAACCCAGTAACAGGCTGGATGCTAGAAGGGCAGTCCTTTCTAGTATTCACTGGAGATCTCTAAGCTTTTAGAATCGCGTTTTTGTAACACTATATTTTGCACAAAACAGTGATAATAATCACTTGCAATGATTAAATCAATTGGACTAATTGTGTCCGTCTGTATGTCAGGACAGGCTAACTTGACCTTAGCTGCTTTCAGTGCTGCAAGTGTTTCTTTTAATCCCTGGATCTGCACAGACTTAGGCAAATCATCTACTACCACAGCTTCTACTGTCTTTTTCCTGTTTCCTAGACCAACAGTGATTCTGGCTAGGTCATATGTCTGTTTACCAGAATTGTGGAAAAAACCAGCTATATCTAACTGTACTTTGGCATAGGGTTGTTTATTCAGTTTCTGCAACACTGTTCTTCTTATGAAGGACCTTTGTGAGCCTTGATCAAATAGGGTTAGCACATTGGTTTTGTGTAATTTATTAGATAACTCAACTCGAGCTATCGGGAGAGCAGTTGCTTTAAACTTATCTCTCACATTTAATGCTGTTGCTTGTTGACTTCCTGATTCTGTGGAAGTCTGCTGCTGTTCAGCAAAAGTATTTGGGCATAATGATGTATGATGCATACCCTTGCATTTAAAACACTTCTTCAGTGAGCATTTACCTCCTTTGTGTTCACCTAAACACTTGATGCACCTTTTCAGCTGATGAACACGTTGTTTACGTGCCTCCATTGAATACAATACTGTGCCCAATGTGTTCCATCACAAAGTACACATTTTGGAGTACGTTTATGTATGACAGTCTGTTTACTGTCTGTTGTATTCACAGCTTGATAAATGCCTATATGGGATTTCCCATTCTGTGATTTAGTGGGAGTAGGTATACTCCTTTTATACTGAGTTGAAGGTTTATTATCCACTGGATTTGTGGATTTTTCATCTTGTCTCATTGCTTGCATGCATGAAACTATTGTTTGTAAACCATTGCTAATTTCCTCACAAGTGAAATAGCTTTTATTGAACATAATATTTAATCGTTCAATAGTTTGTGGTGACAACTTATCTTGTACAATACCACTGATAAACCAATCACATTGTCTTAGGTCATATTTAGCAACTAGAGATCTGAGACTATTGTCTAATGTGATTCTAAATGCCTGTAAGTCTGAAAAACAATGTTTGGGTGGCTTCAAGCTTGATATTAAGACTGCATGTCTAACTCTAGCCTTGTCAGCATCTAAGTAATTGTCTGCTAAGACATGTAAGGCTATTTGATAATTACCTTTAACCACCGGAAATGACTTAATCAGTTCATAGGGTTCTCCCTTCACAAGACATTTAAGATAATTGAACTGAGCAATCTCATCTATGTCAGTTCGTGAATTTACTATGGATTGAAAACCACTAATGAATTCTTCATAATTACGACCTTGGAAAATAGGTAATGACAATGTAGGTAAGCTTGGTAATGGGACACTTGTTGTTGTTACAGGTGTAACAGGTGTTTGACCACTAGTTACAGTAGATCTCTGTGCCAGAGTTTTGCGGCAGATAGCCTGTACTCCTGTCCACCTTAATTGTTAATTACTAAAAGTATTCAAAACATTTTTAATTTCATCCTCAGATGGATCTGATTCAAGAAATTTATTTTCATAATGTGTATAGTCTGAATTAATTATTTCCAGACGTTGTGTAAGTAATTCAAATTTGACCACAAGATCATCAAAATCTATGTTTGTATCTTGAGTTAATCCTATACAGACTGAAATTAGATTTTCTAATTGTGTAATCTTAGTCTGTAAAGACTGAAACTGAGTTTTCAAACAAGCCATTTTAATGGTATATCGAAAATTCCAGCACCACACTTAGAGTGTTTAAAAAACAATGTACTGCTATAAACAGCTGAGTTTTGTTATGCTTAAGTCAGCAATATTCGAGTCAGACACTACTGACCCACTAAGCTTAACCTCAGGGTCAATGACCATCAAGGGTACAGAGTACATATGGCTGGTGTTTATGGCTTGAGTTTGCTGTGTCAGCCTGACCACGATGATTAATCGTAAATAACGATGTTATACACTTCATTCACTATACATTATAAATGTCACTGTATAACTGTAAATCACATGTGAATATTACTTCCACATATATAAATGTCATTGTTAACATGTATTTGAAGATAAGATAAGATAAGATAAGATTTCGTTCGGATTTTTAACCCCGGAGGGTTAGCCACCCATGATAACCCAAGAAAGTCAGTGCGTCATCGAGGTCTGTCTAACTTATTTCCATTGGGGTCCTTAATCTTGTCCCCCAGGATGCGACCCACACCAGTCGACTAACACCCAGGTACCTATTTGCTGCTAGGTGAACAGGACAACAGGTGTAAGGAAACGTGTCGAATGTTTCCACCCGCCAGGAATCGAGCCCGGGCCCTCCGTGTGTGAAGTGGGAGCTTTAGCCACCAGGCTTACGCTTTATATATAATTCCTTTAATATAATAGGTATATCTATAAGAAACAAACTTTAACACAATCTTGTCTCTTAATTTCTGTCTATAAACATTATAAACACTATGTGTATATACACTCAGGCAAACCGAACATCACTTGGGTTGTTGTCTTAGTCAGCGATTTTCGAGATTGGAGCAGTGGATGCAGGGTGCCATCCCTCGTTTTCTTGTTGGGTGAGTCACTCAGCTCCCGTTTTCTTTGGGTGAACGCTGGGTGAGCGCCCGTTTTCTTTTGGCTGCCCATTCTCTGTGATTGAGTCTGGAGGGACTCATTTATACTGATTTATATTGTAAAACACTAGTTTTACAGCTTTTTTCAAAGGACCTTGGCTTGTAGGTTATTTGTACACTGTAATACAACATATTTGGACCACAGTGTGGCCTTTATCCGGTTTGAAGGACCAAAATGTTGAGAAATGGCATTACCAGCTAAGTTTAAATATAGGAAAACTTAACTTAGAAAGACAGCTCATTGCCTGCACAGCCGCCCCTGCAGACGAGGTCTTGAGAAGCTGTCAAAGTCATCTCTCAACGGGCTGTAAAGAGTTATAATTTGTAAGATTATAAATTACTCATAGGGGGTGTTATGTCAGCATATTTCATTCACTGATGGCTGACAAACTTACTTGTGTGGACTCAAAAGTCCACCCCTTACTGCCGACTATAGGTTGATTACAAACTCCTTGTGACTCAAGAACTGTGCAGTCCCCCATACTACAAGAAATTCGTAACCTACCTTGCTCCTGTAGTGTGAGCTATGGTGTTCTTCACACCTTCGACAGATATCGGTGACTTGATAGAAGCTGAAGTGTCCTTGGATGTCCACGTCTTCCATAGTCTAGGAAAACTCACACTGGTACACTATGTTCCACAAGATTTGTCTTTATTGTTCACAATCTTATCACTAAAGAAGCTGATCACACTTCTCTTAAGTGTTTATTGTGTTTTATGAGACACTTTGTTCACACTAACGCACAGATCGTTCTTTGTTGGTTATCCTGGCGTCAGTGTCACTCTCAGTAGAGTCAAAAGTAATCTGAAGACGCCACAGCGCCCCACGCCGTCACTGCTCCCAGCACAAAGGTAAAGCTGACCTAGTACTTTTGCTTCCTTGCCGCTTCCTCGATGAAGCAAAGCAGAATGTTTAAATCTTGCTGTCTTAAGCATAAACAACAATGTCCACTATCTTTACTGTGGTAATAAAGTGGGAGCAGGATTTTCCTTAATTGTCCTGCTAAGGTAACAGATGTACTGTCTCTTATTAAACTACACTCTGCAACACTGGTGCAAGGAGCAGCGGTCGCTTGACCATGTCGCATACTCGTACTGCATCTGCGATCAATTACTCACTGTAGCAGTAAACAAGATATTTGCCCCTTCTGAGAGGGCTGGGCCCCTCAGGGCTGAAAGGGGCTGAAGGGGCTGAAGGGGGCTGAAGGGAGCTAATACCCCCCTCCTGGAGAAAATTTCTCCACAAGATCCATCATTGTGCAAAATTTGTGGTATATTGTTGTTGATAGTTAAGAACGATATTTCTTCGGTAGGTGTCTCACGAAATCGTAATAACACGATTCCAAACAAGCCACAGAACGGGTGCGTAAATCACTCGGCCAGGTGGACAAGTGGCTTACGCATTGGTCTGGAATTTTGCGACTAACCCGCCATGGGTTCAAACCCCACCTGTTCCATAGTTGTTGTTTTCGGGTGCGTAAATCACTTGGCCAGGTGGACAAGTGGCTTATGGATAGGTCTGGAATTTTGCGACTAACTCGCCATGGGTTCAAACCCCACCCGTTCCATAGTTGTTGTTTTTCGTGGTTGTCTTTGGATGAGATTTAAAGAAGGAATTACTAGTGCGGAGCGTCTTGGGATGCGATGTAAGATGCGTGAGTAATTGTAAATTTCCTGACACTGGTCTTAGTCATACGATGACCCGCCCCTGGAGCTTGTAGTCATTTTAAGTTGTCCTTATTACAGTATTATTCAGGACCGAGTCTTCACATAGATCTTAATATTCTGATAATCCGTTTAGGTACTTATGCAAGTTGTCGGTTTGGTAAGATTCGTCAGGAAACAGGACGAGTGTTTCCTGATGCTGGTCTTAGTTATATGATGACCTGACACTGGAGCTTTTACTCATCTGACAGAGGTCTTCCACTGGGTTACTGGTTTATCCCTTTAATTTTTTTTGTGTAAGGTGTCATGCCCCTATGGTTAACCTTTCTTTAATATTACATTGCGGTTATTTCCTTTAATAGCTAAATTGGAAATGAACGTCCTTGTATTATTAAGGCTAATTCTTATTAACAATTATAATTTATGTAACATGGCCATAAGTTTAATTGGAGGTATAGTAACCTGCCTGCCGCCCGGTGTGCCGTGATGTTCGATGGTTGTACCCCCCTCCCCCCCCCCCTTTATGTTCAACTACTCTACTGAGTGTTGGTGAGTCACGTCACGTGACCCACTTGACCTGTCTGCTCAAGGTTGAGGGACGAGCAGTGAAGAAGTAGCAGCCAACGAGAACACTCCTGCTCGTCTCTGGTAACTGGCCAAGGTTTATTAGCCGGCCTGGACATATTCTGTTTTATTCTGACTGCTTCCAAATGGGAAACCAGACTTTATACATTAAAGTAATCTCCATTTATATATATGTTATATCTAGGATCTCCTATTCGTCTGTTATGAAAGCCTTATATATATGTTGGATAATATAGAACAAACATGCATTCTTAACTTATATACGATAATTCGTATATTATTTCTGGCTTTTGTTGTATTATGAATATACTTAATTAAAATTATGCTGTATAGTCCTTGTGGCTTAGCGCTTCTTTTTTTATTATAATAATAATAATAATTAATTAAAATTAGGCATTCCGGAGGATCACTATTATTACCCTAACCTCTCTGACCAAAGTTGTTATGCTCTAAAAAGAAGGAAATAGTGGTTACAATACTTGGATTGTAACATAAGGTCTCATTGAATTGTGCGTATTTGTTACCAGGCCTTTTATTTTTTTCAAATGTAGAATATCTTTAAGTGAACATTACTTGATTACCAAGGTTGGTGGACGAATTTGGGAGGGTATGTAAAACAAAGAAGGAAATTAATAGTGAACATAGGAAAAAGCATGGTGATGAGGGTAACAAAAAAAATAAGTAATGAATGATTGGATATCAGATTGTAGGGAGGGAATATGGAGGAAGTGAATGTATTCAGATATCTGAGAGTGGACTTGTCAGGAGATGGGTCTTTGGAAGAAGAGGTGAACCAATGAACTGACAAGAGGAAAAAGGTGAGTGGTGCATTGAGGCATCTGTGGAGACAAAGAATGTTATCCATGAAAGCAAAATGGGAAATGAGAGTATAGTGGTACCAACGCTTTTACATGAGTGTGAAGCATGGGTGGTGAATGTTCCAGAAAGAAGGAACCTGGAGAGTTCGTAGCTTGGGGAATGGGAGGTGCTGAAGAAGGGTTGTTGATATTTAGAGAGTATGGAACGAAACAGGATGACTTGGAGGGTGTGTAAATCTGTAGTTAAGGAAGGCGGGGAAGGGGTAGTCATAGGAAAGGTTAGAGGGAAGGGGTAAAGTAGGTTCTTGTGCACGAGAGGAGTAGACAGCCAGCAAGCATGCGTGAGCGTGTTAGATAGAAGTGAGTAGAGGCAAGTGGCTTTATGACGACGTGCTGTTGGGGTTAGAGCAAGGTATCATTTATGAAAGAATTAAGGGAAACTTAAGTTCTGGAGATATGAAGTACAGTGCCAGCACTCTGAAGGAAAGGTAGGGATATTAGCAGTTTTGAACTATAGTATGAGCAAGCCTCTGGCAAGATAGTGATGGAGTGAGTGATGGTGGAAGTGTATCTTCTTCCTGGGGGCACCATACCTCGGTGGGAGACGGCCGGTTTGTTAAGAAAAAAATTCTGACACTGAATACATTTATTTTCTTATATTTTCTGAACTTTACAAAGTCTGCCATTCAAATTCTTAAATGTAGTATTTCTCCCTTACTATTGACAACGTTGTCAATAAAGGATCACATTATACTGCTTGTGTGCTTATTTTTCCAAGTTGGCCCCTTATTTTCCTCTCGAGATTTATGTGCACTATGGTGCTACTGGTAATGTTTTTCTGTTGCTCTGCTACATCTTATTTAAGCTGGGGTTATATTTATAATTTTTAGAGTCTCTGTGATATTACTTAAGTCTAAGTACACTGAGTATTCTCATGTATCACAGGAGCAAAGATCACAACCAATGGTCATTTTTTATAGAGGTCTGTAAAGAGTGTACTAATATCAGATTTATAATCTGTAGGTTAAGCCCAGTTTAAAAAATCTCTCTGGGTCTTCATCACTCATGAAATCGATAGGATAAATAACTTCAATTCTTACTGATCTTTCAATATTTTGCTAATTTATTTGTCGTCATCTGTGTATCTGCTGTCACTTAGTGGACAGTACTGAGAGATATTGTTAATGTGAATACAGTATATGTGATTTTTTTCCCAAATTCTCTGATCTTTTTTTATTTAAAAGTTCTTCAATCTGATGTCAGTGTTTCAATTTCCTTTAATTTCTTAATTCTTCTTGTGGATTTTTTTTTTTTTTTTGTGACATATACGCATTTTGGGAAACTTTCAGCAACCTTTTCTTTTCTTTGTAAACTATTCTGAGATCTATTTTCTTGTATGAACTTTTAAATATTTTCTCTGGGGAACTAAGTATTTCGTATACACGAAGTACACATCCATATTCACCTGTTCCAAGTATTTTTCTGGGTGGTTTATATTGCATAGAACGCTTTCCAGGATAATGTTTGATAGTTCCTTGTTTAGTTTGTCCCATCCAATTCCCAGACTGTTGAAGTTAAATTGACTAAACATTTCCTAGCGTTGGCTACTTCTTAGGCTCGTTGCATATGAAATACTGGGTATTTGCTCTCCTCTAAGATTGAGATTGGAGTGTGTTAAACTTGTAATTGATTTGCCTATAGTGAGTTCTTCATTGTTTGTGAGTACATAATTTTTACATTTTTAATTTCTAGGAGGCTTGTTATATGTTAGTGCAGTGTGTTATCATTTAATGTAGTAGATGTGTATGTGATAACACACTGCGAACTTTCAACCTGATCTTCTAGCTATAATATTGTTAGGATTGGTAAAGTTAGATTATATTAACAATATCTGACTCAATATAAAATAAAATAACACAAATTAAATCATGTATACATGTGATAATTTTTTGGGGAACCGTCAACAGAAAATGGGGACCCACTGAGTGGACACTAAAGTACTGTACACTGTAGACTCGTGTTTTAATTTAGGTGTCAACATTGCCTTACCGAGGAGAAGGGAAAGTCTAATGTAACATATGAGATCCGGCTCGAACTTTTCAGAGTGGTTTAAGAGTTTACGGGAATGTTCTTGCTGGTCTAACAGTACTTGAGAATAGTTTGTTTCTCTTAAAATGTTTATCATCATCAGGTAACTTTTGGAGGGCTGAAAGAACTAGGAGAAAATTATTGGATTTATTATTTTATGTGAGTACTCTTGCTATGTCCAGGACTGGCGGTAGATGTATTTATGAATGTAATAGTTTCGATTTTGGTATATGACATGATTTTGTGTCCCTAATGCCTTGTGCTCATGTTATCTCCCGGACAAATGCCTTTAATTGAACACTAAAATTATCAATTCTAGGGCGGGAATAATTAATTTTTTAGTCTATATATATATATATATACTATATATATATATATATATATATATATATATATATATATATATATATATATATATATATATATATATATATATATATATATATATGTATATATATAAACTCTCAAAACTCTCAGCTTTTCACATAATCTTAAAAAATAATAATTGATTGCTCTAAGGTCTGCCACTTCTAGAAAAAAAAAAATCGTCTTTTAGCCTTCTGGCTTGCTAAAAATTTCACACTTTATCTTGGCTCATTCTCTTGGCTCATCTCCATTACTCTTTCAGTGAATGAGTCAGGCCGAAGCCTCCTCGTAAAATACTTGTTTTCATGTGAAAAAAAAAATTATTTACTAGT
Organism: Cherax quadricarinatus; assembly: GCF_038502225.1. Taxonomy (NCBI): domain Eukaryota; kingdom Metazoa; phylum Arthropoda; class Malacostraca; order Decapoda; family Parastacidae; genus Cherax; species Cherax quadricarinatus. The sequence goes on along the minus strand of NW_027197252.1, from coordinate 45,403 downwards.
GTACCTCTTAACGATGATCTCCGCTTTCTCATGGAGAAGGTGAATTGGTGACGCCTCGTCTCCCAGTTCCTGCTGATATCTTTCTTGATCTTATTCGTTTTCATGAGCTTTCTAAATCATTTTCATTCGAAAGTAAATTCTATACTTAAACTTTCGTAGCTTCTATGGCTCATCCAGTCTATCAGACTTATACCTGAATTTTAATCTAAATCATTATTTTCTTTCTTCGACGCTTATATTCACCGTTACTTCCAGTTTTGTACTGTGGAATGCACTTTCATTGCTTTTCCTTCAACGTACAATCTGTTACGAATAATATTTTCGTTTCTCTCTTCCTCCGTGTCCTACAAATCTGCGATCTTCAATTTCACATCTCAGAAATTTCTCGCACGTAGTCATTCTCTCAATTTCATTAACTCAGCCTAATATTATGCTAAACAAACTTCCAGCTTCTCTGTTCTGACTTGACCTGTATAAATTCTGTATTTTGCTTTCCTTAATATAAATAATTTATAACTGTAAATCACCTGTGTCCTCTAGATACTAAACCTACATATCATTAATCATTTCACTGCAACCTGGTTAATACTTCTCCCTCTCTGGTACTTCGGGTATCGACTCCATTTGTTGCTCTGCTCCTATTGTCCTCTCCAATTCATTTCAGGAAATAACTGCATCCTTTTCGACAGACTGGAAAACAAAGGGAACTGTTCACTTTGCTGATGCTGACAGTGATCGTTTCTCTCATGTTAGAGGCTAAAGTCACTTTATAAAAAATAAACAATCTAATTTTCAGAAAATACGTGATACCATTTACTGGTGAGTACAGACTGTTTGCATTTTCTGTTTTTATGTGTATTTTTCTTTTATCATCTTTGTGGGTATGATGTCTTTTCCTATTCCGCATACACTGACCGAATTTTTACATATGTCCACTCTACTTTATCCATTATGTAAAATTGGTGGCAATGACCTCTAATTCCATTGTTCAAAAAACTTCATCTCATGCAGAATGCGATATCTCTTGGCATATTTACACGTTGTAAGATCTCACAGATGTTATAACATGTGTGAAGTCTTACAACTTAAGATACCTTAACTTCATGCAGTTCTAGTGTTCCTGTAACATATTTTCAGAATCTAAGAAGGAGTAATTCACGACACTTTACATAGAGAAAGTGAGGAGCGTATTGGAATATGCAGCACCAGTATGGAACCCACATTTCATCAAACTTATCAAGAAGCTTGAGTAACCGCTAAGATTTACAAGGAAACTAATTCCAATGCTAAACTATACGTTCTATGAGGAGAGTTAAGGGAGCTAAACCTGATGACACGAGAAGGAAGAACGTACAAAATACTGACAGGAATTGATTGGTAGAAAGGTAACAGATTGTTGAAGACACTGGAAACAAGAACGCGAAGAGACAGTTGGAAATTAGGAAAAGAGATGAATCACAGGGATGTTCGAAGTGATCGGCAAGTGGAACGACCTCGCCAGTGGTGTTCCAGATGGGGATCCGTACATAGCTTTAAAGGCCTAGCGATGAGCTGATACTCAACTCCTACAACCACACCTAACATAACCTACCCTAACTTAACCTAACTTAACTAACCTAACCTGACCTAACCTAACGTATAAGTGAGTGCACACACACACACACACACACACAAACAGACACACACTGTGAAATGTGTAGAAAATAACCTACAAACAGTCAGACAATTTTCTGCTACCGACAAATTAATGTTAAAATTGATAATGTGTTAATTGCAGAGAAAAAAAACTGACATTTGTTAAGGTCATAAAGTAAGGTTAAATATGTCTTAGGTAAGGTTTATCTTGGGCACAAGTTCTTTTCTATGTAAGTATCCAACAGCATTACTCACACTCATCACCGCAGCTGGAAACTCCATATTCCTCACTTAATTAACCATGCATAAGTTGCTACTACACCTGCCTTTTATTCTTCAATGTCAACCTATACAATCCTATAGTACAAATATACTTTATGCATAAAGGGCATATTACAAATTAATGCTTAAGCTAAGCAGAGGCGATGAGTCTGGAGGGAGTGAGTCACTACAGCGGAGAACGGATGACAGAGTCACAGCAAGTGAAATGAATTCACCATCAGATAAATGAGGACACAGCAACTAAGAGGATAAATTAGAATTAATATCGTGCATATAAATGACATCTGACCTACTATTATCGAGGAAGGGTGAGTCTTAGAGATGCGAGAATAGCTAAAGAGACAATGGAGAGTAATTGGAAGCAGCATAAATACTGTATATCCTAGGTGATGACAGGAGTATAGAATTGTTTTAAAGATTTGAAACGACGTCAAAAGTGCAGTTCCTCGAAAGAGGTGAGGTCGTTAACCTCTACCTCCCAGGTTGCTGGAGGACAAGTGCAGGAAGTAGGAGTGAAGAACACCGGTGGAAGCAGGACAGTGGTAACATCCAGCAGCTCTTCTCACAGAGAGAGAGAGAGAGAGCAAGTATGAGCAAGAATTACAAAGTATATATAAGTGTTTTCTCCATGGGAAAGTGGAACAGAATTCTTCCTCCATTAGCCATGCGTGTCCTAAGAGGAGACGAACATGCCGGGAGCGAAGGGCCAGTAACCCCTTCTCCTGTATACATTACTAAAGTTAAAAAGAGAAACTTTTGTTTTTATTTTTGGGTCACACTGCCTCGGTGGGATGCGGCCAATTTGCTGACAGAAGATTTAAGTGTTTGCAAACAACGAGTGATCCTTCCTGATCATTAAACAACAGTATCTGGAGACAGAAGGTAGTAACCTTGCTTAAAGGCATGTTAAAAAATGGTCAACAACAGCCATCATATTGAAATTGGATGTTTGTGTATGGATGTGCTGTTTTTTTAGAAGAAATTCGAACAACTGAAATACTGCTTTTCATACGATCATATCTGAGTGTCACATCTGATTCTTTGTTGAAAGAAAAGAAGCATCTGATAAGCATCAACCCTTCCATGATAACTTGATAACGTAACTTCTGAAAGGCTTGAATTAGATCTGGGTAGTGTATGTCCACAATTCACTATTTTTATTGAAAAATTTTGATATTTGTTTTCTTATGATTACTTGTGAAAGTCTCTTCTGAGTTTCTTTAAATCTTCATCGCTCATATTTTACTGCTTTATCATCTTATTTTGCACAGTCACTGTGGACTGAGGTTATGGAATACAGGGATACCTTTCTCAGATTACACACACACCAAAATGCACCTTGTGTGTGTGTGTCTTTGTATATATATATATATATATATATATATATATATATATATATATATATATATATATATATATATATATATATATATATGTACATATATGTACATATATATATATATATATATATACATATATGTACATACATATATATATATATATATACATATATATATATATATATTTATATGTACATATATGTACATATATATATATATATATATATAAATATATACATATATATACATATATGTACATATATATATATATATATATAAATATATACATATATATACATATATGTACATTATATATATATATATATATATATATATATACATATATATATATATACATATATATACATATATATACATATATATACATATATATATACATATATATATACATATATATATATATATATATATATATATATATATATACATATATATATAATGTGGGTGGTTCTGTATTAACCCTAAAAATGGTTGGTCTGCATCTTATGTCTTCGTTTTCATATACAGTATTTTTTACGTTAGTACAATCAGTAATAATAATAATGTGTAGAGAGCCGAGCAGCTTAGGTGGAACATAGAGAAGTATTGAGCAACGATAAAACGTGATTTTCTTGTAATCTATATATTGAAAATCTGGTCATTAAAAGACTGGTCCGAGTGACGTCATAAAGGGTCATCGACTTAGGAGGGAGAGAGAGAGAGAGAGAGAGAGAGAGAGAGAGAGAGAGAGAGAGAGAGAGAGAAAGAAATGAAGAGAGTGGAGGAATGGATCAGTGGGAGAGACAGAAGGAACAGAGGGAGGACGAGAATTGAGAAATAAGAGAGGGACGGAGGCAATAAGAGAAAGGAAAGGGATATAGATTGGAGAGGGAGAGACGGGGTGTGTGAAGACAGTTGGGAGAGGAAGATGTGGGATAATCGTCTGGGAAAGAGAGAAGGGAGAGAGTGACTGAGATTAGGGAAAAAAAGTGAAAGAAATTGGAGTGAGAGTACATGGGATTAATAGGCACCAGACAACTTGTAAGCCAACAAAAGTTATCTGCTGATAAGCATCTACCATTTATTTCTATCGTATATTATCTAGGTGTACGAATCAGATAAAAAAAACAGAAGGCTCTTTCGCTCTCCATTCCCTCCGGCTACTGCCCGCATAAAAGCATTTGGCTAAATAAATGCAGTACTGGACAATTTTAATTTAATTTACAGGAGATTTAAGTGGATGGAAGGTTCGGATTCTAACTTTCTCTACCTAAATGCTGCCTCTGTTGTAAACTTCATTTTACTCCACTGTGACTCACAGAGCTGTGTCTGCCTACTTCTGGTTACCACCAGTTCTGTTATTACCAGCACAGCCATCTATTTCTAGTTTAAGAGGTTAGAACATAGAGGAGGAGATTGAAAAAGCTTGAATCCATGCTTGACGCTGACTGACGTGCCCGGGCTGGGAAAGAAACATGGCTTGTGAACCAGGCTGCCCAGCTTATGTGGCATTTGTGGCTGAGTTGATAAGAGCTCTGCCTGGGAATCTTGACCGTCACCAGTAGCAGTATCGAGTCCTGCTGTATATACCCGCTTGTTTCTGCGTGGTGCATTGATATATATATATATATATATATATATATATATATATATATATATATATATATATATATATATATATATATATATATATATATATATATACATATATATATATATATACATAGAGAGGAACTATCTGTAGAGGTGACTAGGGACCCACAGCCTTAGAAAAGACAATAAACATTTGTGGAACATTCAGGAGGTTTTTTCCGGAACTATTTAGCATTTTTTTCTCTTACCCCCCCCCCCCCCTATGCTATTTTTATGAACTTTATTTGAAAAAAAAAATACATTAAAAATAAATACAATGGAATGTGAACAACTTGTATGACATCTCAGAACCTACATCACAAGTACTTCACGCAGCTCTCCCGTGGTGCGTTGTAGGCCCATACTGCTGCAGGTCTTTCTTCTCTGGATCTCAATGCGAAGTCTCTAAAAAGAAAGATGGTTGATCTTGGTTCGTAGGCTTCCGTGCTCCGAGGTTCTCCGACCCTACTGGCACAAAGTTTTAGCCGGGTTTCAGCCCTTCGTATTTGTTGATCTTTTGGGTCTCCTTGAAACTGACGGCACCACCCCATTCAGCTTCAGAGTATGGTAAGTAGGTGTCAGCCAATGTAGAAGCACAGGTGTAGTCCCATGGTAAGTCAATCTGGACGCTTTTGGCTTCTATCGGAATTGAGTACCTGAGGTTCCCGCTCTCCTGGGCATCGGACTGTGGCGAGACTTTGCTTGATAATGCCACTGACCTCCTCATGTCTGGAATGCTTTGATTCTGATGTATGACAGACGAGACCATGCAGCCCAAATTGATCAGCTGACGCCCTGCCTCAAATGAACCTGTGTTCAGTGAGCATGGAGACGGCTAGGCAAAGAACTACGTCAATTCAAATGGCCGGAGGCTTTATTAAGCAATCTTTGGGCGATTTTCTCCACGATCGGTTTGTTCCATTGGGACTGTTAATGCTCTCTGGGAGGAGCTAGTTTGCTTGCTGCGTGGCTCCTACAGTATCTCTCAATCTCCTTTACTAGTTCATTTGAAGCCATACACGAGGACAAAATGCCTTGTGCACCCCTATACCTCCCAGTCGCACTGAAAGTGTTGATTGTTGGGTTGTCGAAGGAGGGTGTACACCTCAAGAAATAGGTTAGTTTTGGCAGAGTTAAATACCTTGTGAGGAGATACAGGGCGTCGTGGGCATCCAGATCCCTTATTCTCTCCTCCATTCTCTTCAGGTCGTTCAGTTTGTCCCTGAGGACTGTGTCGATGGCTTCATGACCCAGCAGTGCTCCCATTAGAATGCTCTTGGAAAGTGTGGTAGTTGAGGCGTCAGGACGGTTTGTTCACACAGATGTAATTATTTCCTGATTTATTTAGATGATTTCACACTTTGAAGAGTTGAGGGTGATTTCCGAAGATTCTCCCTGTAACTTCAACGGTTGAAGGTCCTCTACCAGAGATTCTTCTGGACCTGCCAGAGTGCCGTTATCCAGGTACTAGGTGTTGAGTTCTCTTACTACTATGCAGAGGAGAAACGGAGCGAGTGGGTCTTCCTGCTGAACACCCTCTGATGAGGCGATTTCATGCTCGCCAAACAAAAGAATAAAATTCTTGCTTCAACCAGTTGAAACAAAGTGGAAAACACTAGGAAAGAAAGGATGCCAAATCCACGTCTCTTTTTACCAGGTTAAAAGCATTCCTGAAGTCTAATTTGGCTAAGGCCTTTGGCCACTTGGCTTGGCTGGAGTAAGCTGGAGGCTTCTATGCAAATGTTTCTTACTGTTGCTTTGGCAACGAGACGACGAAGAGTGCTACCAGAAGCGATGGGTCTGATTCCCCCATCCTTCTTCCTCAAAGCACATAATGAGGCTAAGAAAAGGAAACGTTTAATCTCTTCAGGAATCCGCCCCGCCAGACAGATACTGACAAAGGTAGTTGACTCAGAAAGGGGAATTGATGCAGCTGTGCAAAGTACTGGAAGTGCCATCTCTGATGTGTTGTGGTCGTATTCCAGTGCAACCTCCTGCAGATTCTACTGGAAATCTCCTCAAGGGAGGTTCCTTGACGCTGGTGAATTCGATCTGTGCTCCGGTTCCCTGAGTTGTGCCTGAATACCTTCCATTCCCCTCCCCCTGTACATGCGCTGTATAATCCTAGGGTTTAGCGCTCTCCCATGATTATAATAATAATAATCTACTGAAACTGACACAATCGCTTCATAAACTTATGATTCTGGCAACATTAACTGTCCAGTGATGGGATCATCAGGGTTTTTGTTGGTCACACTGGTCTCACTGGTTGTGTGCTTTTCTCTTAGTGCCTGAGCTGTGGCCTCATCTCTGGGAGCAAATGTGTCATTAATCTGATTGCTAACCTGTGCACAATTTTTTTCGTTTCCAGTGGATTGGTGCAATGGTTGGGCAGAGGGACACAATTATCTGTTCTTGGGTAGTTGAGCATTGCTTTGATGACTGATGCTCTCAGCAATTTGCAGGAACTACTAGACAGACGTTGCCAAACAGGAGGAGGTTGCGCCAACCTTAATGGTGCCTCGGGCACCATTCATCTGCTTGAGAAGGTCTATGAATTTCCCTGCAGCATAAGAACGAGCAGCTTTAGAAATACGAGACAGAGTTCTGCTGGCAGTAGATCTGAAAACCATCAGATCATCGCAGTTGAAGACGTTGCCAGTGTGGTTTTTCAGCTGCCTGTGAAGGCTGTGGGTTGCTCTCTACGGGAAGTAAAAGCAGCCATCACATCCATTGTGTGCACGAATAATTTTGCTCCTATTCACTGCCCGATATGCTCCACACACCTGACATGTGCCTTTGCTAGTTGTTAGGTGCACTGTTTCCCTGGCTTCATGGCTGGCTAGTTGCAACATCATCTGCCATCCCTCAATCTGTCTGGTAAACCTGAGCTGAAGGGGAAAGAACACGTGTGAGTGAAGGTACATTGAACGGGTGCATCATGGTGGGGAAAGAGGAGGAGAAGCATGGTGGGGGAGAGCGTGGCCCCAGTTGTAGTTGGCGGCCTCACGGGATGAAGACACATGTGCAACAGTTGGGTATCTTTAGTGTTGTATAAATGCTGGTAGAATTACCAACAATATGTAAAGTAAAAGGACACAAGCTTGATAAAGCTCCTGGAGAGCGAAACGTTGCCACAATAAAATGTCGCATTAGTTGCATTTGTATCCTTTTACTTCACATGTTTAGTGTTGAAACGTTCGAATACGCAATAGGCTTCATCAGTCAAATACAAAGGAGAAAGTATTGTAGGCAGCAGGAGTAGTGGCGAGGTAATCAATCCATCAACCTTGGATAAATAGTTTGAGGTGGTCAGTCCCTCTGCCTGGAGAAGAGTCCAGCTCCATGATCTGGAAAAACATGAAGCTGAAGTCTTAAATTCTATCGAAAGTTAGGTGGAAAATCTCGAACACATTGCAGGGGACGAGCTTCACTGGAAGAAGCAAGAAGACAAGAAATTAGGAGCTCTGCAGCAAGCTTACTGACCCATGCTACACAGGTCCCTCTGGAATTCTAACAATTTTGAATACCATTGTTACACCCAAGTTACTCGCGCAAGCCAAAACTAGAGTCGTCATCACGACCAACACCTCCGTAAAAGACCTGACTAGGACTAAATTGAAAAACCTTGAACCAGTCAATACAGGAGTTTATACTATCCCCTGAGGTAGATGTGAGAGAGTATATGTCAACGAAGAACCTCTCAATAAAAACATTAATGCATGCAGAAGTGATATCCTGAGCAACACGTGTGTACAACACCAGAATTCCGCCAACCTTAGATCTAATGAAATTTAACGACGATCACCTTTTGACTGAAAAACCGAATTTCTGCAGACTTAAAAGCCTTGAATCATTCTTAATCGCCATTTCAAACACAATTAGACAGAATGTAAAGGCAGCTTCGTCTTCTCTGAACTATTAACAAGAGTTCCCCATTGTGGCAAAGAGTACGTAACCTTTATTCGGCGCATGTACACACCCTCATTTACAGGCTATTTCCCCCAACCAGCAAACCGGGTGACTGAGGGTTGATGATGGGGCCCCGTCGTTCAACTAGTAACCAGGTTCCAGCCAATAAGATGGTTTTAGCAGTCGCAGAGGTTATGTGGGTACCACTCTCCTGTCTGCCCTTGTCATTCCCATTCTAGAGCTGGTTGAAGCACGGTCTGCTCTCTTGTGGCTTCTATTCTGCCTTGCTTACCGTGGAGTGCACTAATGCCTATCACTGTACATAGTGTATATAGTGTACATATTGCTGTTCTAAATTGGTGAAGGATAACATAAGTCAAAACTTTTCTGCTGTGTTTATTTTGCTCCCTTTACACCCAGGATAACAGGCCATTTGGACTCCTGGGTTGTAATACCCATAAAACAATAAACCACGGCATCACATAGTTATAATTAGTTACCTTCACTGCTTCTGCTGCTGCTCCTGTAATTCTTCTGCTGAGTGTAGATGATTCATTACCTTTGTTACTTGTTCATGATTGTGACCAGATCTACCTGGAGTTCATTACCTTTGTAACTAGTTCAGCTATCAACTTTGGGGTCCAGTCCCTGGACCCATTGTATACCTCTGTAATCTTTTGACTACCGCCCACAGGATGGGTATGGGGTGCATAATAAACATATTAAACTAACTCACTTCTGCTGCAGCTGCTACTGTCGCTGCTGCTGCAGCTGCTGTTGCTACTGTTGCTGCTGCTGCTGCTGCTGCTGTTGCTGCTAATCTTGTTGTTGCTGCTGCTGCTACTACTACTACTACTACTGCTACTTAGCGCTGCTGCTGCTTGCTTGCTGCTGCTGCTGCTGCTGTTATTGCTGCTGCTGCTGCTGCTGCTGCTGCTTGCTGCTGCTGCAACAGCACTGCTGCTGCTGCTGCTGCTGCTGCTGCTGCTGCTGCTGCTGCCAGCAAGCACTGCTGCTTGCTGCTGCTGCTGCTGCTGCTGCGCAGCACTGCTGCTGCAGCGCTGCTGCTGCTAACTGCTTGCTGCTGCTGCTTGCTGCTGCTGCTGTTGCACTGCTGCTGCTGCTGCTGCTGCTGCTGCTGCTGCCGCTGCTTGCTTGCTGCTGCTGCTGCACTGCTGCTGCTGCTGCCCTGCTGCTGCATGCTGCTGCTGCTGCTGCTGCTGCTTGCTGCTGTAACAGCACTGCTGCTGCCCACTGCTGCTGCTGCTGTTGCTGCTGCTGCTGCTGTGCTGCTGCTGCGCTGCGCTGCTGCTTGCTTCTTGCTGCTGCCTTGCTGGTGCTGCTGCTGTTAATGCTGCTGCTGCTTGCCAAGCTATGCTGCTGCTGGTGCTTTTGCTTGCTGCTGCCCAAGCAGCTTCACTGCTGCTGCCCAAGCAGCTGCTGCTCTGCTGCGCTGCTGCTGCTGCTGCTGTGCTGCTGCTGCTGCTATGCTGCGCTGCTGCTGCCCTTGGCTTTTTGCTGCACTGCTGCTGCCTGCTTGCTGCTGCTGCTGCTTGCTGCTGGTATTGCTGCTGCTGCAAGCAGCGCTGCTGCCCAGCTCAGCTGCTGCTGTTGCTGCTGCTGCTGTTGCTGCTGCTGCTGCTGCTGCTTGCCTGCTGCAGCTGTCTGCTGCTGCTGTTAACTGCTGCTGCTGTTGCTGCTGCTGCTGCAAGCTGCTGCTGCTGCTGCGCAGCGCTGCTATGCTGCTGCTGCTGCTGCTGCTGCTTGCTTGCTGCTGCTCACTGTGTGCTGCTTGCTTGCTGCTGCTGTAACCGCTGCTGCTGCTGTAACTGCTGCTGCTGCTGTTGCTGCTGCTGCTGTTGCTACTGCTGCCCTTAGCACTGCTGCTGCTTGCTGCTGCTGCGCTGAGCACTGCTGCTGCTGCTGCTGCTGCTGCTGCTGCTGCTGCTCTGTGCTGCTGCTGCTGCTGCTGCAACTTGCTGCTGCTGCTGCTTGCTTGCTGCTGCTGTAGCACTGCTGCTGCTGCTTGCTGCTGCTGCATCAGCTGCTGCTGCAACGCTGCTGCTGCTAGTGCGCAGCACACTGCTGCTGCTTGCTGCTGCTGCTGCTGTACTGCTGCTGCTTGCGCTCTGCTGCTGCTGCTGCTGCTGCTGCCAACTGCTGCTGCTGCTAACAGCGCTGCTGTGCTGCTGCTGCTGCACTGCTGCTAACTGCTGCTGCTGCAAGCGCTGCTGCTGCACTGCTGCTGCTGCTGCTCTGCTGCTGCTGCTACTGTTACTGCTGCTGCTGCTGCTGCTGCTGCTGCTGCTGCTTGCTGCTGCTGCTGCTGCTAGTGCTGCTGTTACTGCTGCTGCTGCTGCTGCTACTACTACTACTACTACTACTACTACTACTACTACTACTACTACTTCCACTTTTACATTTCATTGTGTTACCTATGTATACCCTGTGTGTTCCTGTAGTGTTTCTAACAGCTTGGCAAAGTTACTGGAGAGCGAAACGTTGCCCCAACAAATCATCGCATTAGTTGAACATGTACTGTTACCTAACATTGTGTTGGTACTTCTACCAACAACATTATCATCAGTTCCCAGCGGAAAGTATGAAAAAATGAAAGTCAGCAATATTAACACCTATCAATGTGTCACACAATCATCCACCATCATATACCAGTAATACCATCATCTAACTTAGTATTACACTAGTAGCACTAATAGCCTAGCAACACTGTGGCATGCTAGCAGTATGTTACATTTTATTCTGCGTATGTCACAAACCCATATAGGCTGCCTCCCTACCAGCGAACCAGATGCTGAGGGTTTAGCAATCAAGTGCCCCATTGTTATACCAGTATCTTAGTTCAACCAGCCAATCACAAGGAACCCCACCAAAGCTGTGGAGAGATGTTTGTGGTACACTCGTGAAGCAGCCTTGGCAGACACACCTTCACAGCAGGTAGCAAACGGTTCTCACTATGTCTTGTGCTTTCTTTGCCTTATTGTACACAGTTGTAAATGCTGTACATAGTCTATATATATATATATATTGTAAATACCAGCTTGTTTTGGTTAAGGAAATATAATCATTTGCTTTCTCTGCTGCCTTTTTGCTCGTTTCTGGTTATCGAGTTACAGCCAGGTGTGCAGGCCAAATAGTCCAGATCTGTGTTTTCAATATGAGGTGCTTGTCCTGAAGTTTGTCTCCGCATTGTCTCTACGAGTCTGCCTTCAGTATTGAGTTGCAACCCGCAAATCGTTGTGTGCTATTGCATTGTGTTGCGTTGTGGGTATTGCAGTCAACGTTTTTTATAGTAGGTTATGCCACCGACGCGAGTTAGGTGACTGGTGCCTGAATATCCCCTACAAAAGTTACCCAGACTATCTGTACATTACTGCTGGCGTATTGTTCGTTCTATTGGTACAGAGTATCCCATATATACTATGAGTATATATGCGACAAATTAAAGTTTAACCCGAGTAATATGGCGTTCCAAACTGAGGTTGCTGCTGCTACGGGAGCTTTTAATCGTCGATCCTCTCTTCGGTTCCTTCGTAATGCAGGAGGACAAACTCGTGAGGAAACAGACCAACAGCCATTTGGGGAAACACGTGGTGAATCGGGGTTGTCTCTAGGGAAGTCAGCTTCCTTAGCGCTTGAGTTGACTAAATCAATCCTGAGAATACCGGGAACAACGGGGGAAAGGGGGAGAGGAGGAGGGGCGTTGTGGGTTTTGCGGGGGGAGGACACGGCTTTCCATGCTGCTTACTTTTGTGAAAGACTGGAGGGGATCAGGGCATGGGTAGGTGGGGTTGTGGAGGGAGTGGGGGGGAGGGGTGTGTCGGTTTTGCGGGCGCTAAGTTTGGATGTGGGGGGGTGGAAGACGGGGCGGCACATGTGCTGGCTTACGTGATGATAGATTATATGTACGTAGCTTGGAGCATGAGGTGGTCGGAAGCGTGGGAGGTGTGCAAGCGCGTAATGGCGGCGACGATGTATCGGACATTGTGTAGAAATAGGAGCATGTACGGGCATAGGTGGGGGGAGTTATTTTCTGTGGGTTACCGCGAATTAACGGTGAACACTGCTCAGTGTGTAGGAGCGAGACATTGCTCAGGGGATGGATGTATTCGGGCTTACCTGCCGGTGATGGGGGGCGTTCGGGATGGGGGTGTTGAGGATACCTCTTGTTTGCATAGGATGTGTGCTGGGTCCTTATTGGGAGCTGATATAATTGTATATACGTGGCTTCACGGTAGCGAGTGTAACAATCACACGTGCAATGGCAAGAAACGAGAACAGCGTGAGTGAGTGGATATGTCATTGGCGTGAGTGGTCGTGACAGAAAGAATGTGTGGTGGTCACAGGCGCCTGTGTGTGCTACGGTGAGCCGGTTTGGTGAGCCGGTTTTCTTGGGAGCCTGCGAGCCCTTCCTGGTGTTTGCAGCATCAACCTGTAATGGGTGGGCCTTTGGTGTGCACATACACAGCCATTATTGTTACTTTAGGTGGTTTCTGTAAGAAACTTCTTTTCTTATATTCACCAGTATTCATTATGTTACGTAAGTGCACCGTGTGATGTGTTTTCAGTTTGTGCATGTTTCTACACGCAGAGGAAGTTTCTGCATCATAATGGCAGACAACTGTATGGTCGGGTGTGGGATGTTTTGTTATCTAAAATTGTCAAGGTCTCGCAGTATCTAGGTTGGGAAGGGATGGGGGGAGTATCCAACAGACATTGTTGTGAGTGAACATTAAAATGGTATAAAATACCGACAGGTTGTTAGGTAAGACACATATGCAACAGTTAGGTATCTTTATTTCGAAACGTTTCGCCTACACAGTAGGCTTCTATCAACTTTCCTGTACTCGACTGAAGAAGCCTACTGTGTAGGCGAAACGTTTCGAAATAAAGATACCTAACTGCTGCATAGGTGTCTTACCTAACAACATTGTTGTGAGTGTTCTTTTCTATTTGTTCACGTCATTGGAACTGTGTTGAGCATAATTTTGCACCATGAAATGTGTTTTTAAATAAAATATAAAAAATATAGTCTTCTTGAGTCAGAATAGAGGTTTGGGTGCTTTAAGAAGACCATTCATTGGGAATTTTGTTGAAGGAGGCCAGGTTAGCTGACACATTTGAAGCTACTTGCTCCTTGTCTGAGCGGTCCATGAACTTTTCTTCCCAGCAGTCTGGTATGGACAGAGATCATCGTGGACGGACCTCTGAGTGAATTACATAGGACGATAGAGCTGAAAAAGAACGTCTACCTCAAAGTCAGCATGGGGCAAGAGACAATAATCCCGAACCCATCACTGTTACTACTGCCATAAGCCTGGCTACATAAAGACTACTTGCTCCAAGCTAGGTAAACTTGCTGCTAGTGTTATTAAGTTGACTAGATAACTAACATTTAGGAAAATAGCTGTGCTTCCCGATTAAACAAATCAGCAGGAAATAGATGCCTGTATGGCACCCTTTAATAGTCAAAGTCAAATCTCCCTTAAGAACATAAGAACATAAGAAAGAAGGAACACTGCAGCAGGCATACTGGCCTATGTGAGGCAGGTTCAATTCTCCTATCGGCTTAAGCCAATGCCTTAACCTAGTCAGGTCAGTGTGGCATGCAAAGAGTACGTAACCTTTATTCGGCGCATGGACACCCCCTCATTTACAGGCTATCTCCCCCAACCAGCGAACCAGGTTGCTAAGAGTTGGTGATGGGGCCCCATCGTTCAACTAGTGACCAGGTTCTAGCCAATAAGAAGGTGGGATTGGCAATCGCAGAGGTTATGTGGATACCGCTCTCCTGTCTGCCCTTGTCATTCCCATTCTAGAGCTGGTTGAGCACGGTCTGCTATCTTGTGGCTTCTATTTCTGCCTTGCTTACCGTGACGTGCACTATACTTATTACTGTACATAGTGTACATATTGCTGTTCTAAATTGGTGAAGGATAATATAAGTCTAAACTTTTTCTGCTGTGTTTCTTTCGCTCCCATTACACCTGGGATAACAGGCCTTTGAAATCCTAGGTTGTAATATGGGTAGCCTGTCCGAGAGCTGGAGCTGGACTTAGAGAAACGGTTGAGCTTAGGGTGAAGCTTGTAGCAGGAACATTGTGTAGCTTGCTGTCTCGCTTCGCTTTACAAATTTTGCGTGTCAGTTGCTTATGATCAGCCTTGCTATTGTGTGATCGTTCAACAGCTCGCTACTAGCTTGTTCAGTGTGCTCGCTTCGCTACGGTCAATCTTGTGTGCAGTCGGCTTTGCTTGTATGCGTATTCTGCAATCGTACTGTGCATAGCTAAGCGTGTTCTGCAAATTAACGTGTTACGTTGGGGTATTCGTACTGTGCATAGCGAATAACTTATGCCACCTAGACGAGTCAGACGCCTGGTGTCGGCATATACTTTGCATAACCTACCTAAATTGTCCCTACAGCGTTGTTGGCAAATTGCTCGTTCCATTGGCATTCCCTATAAACGCACTCTTACAGCTGCGCAACTGCGTTCACTTATTGCTGACAAACTTATTGAAGAAGAGATGGCACATCAAACTCCTCCCTCTACGGGAGCTAGGGCAAAAACTACTATGTTCTCGCAGGAGGAAGATGATACACCTACGGAGCAAAATGGTCAGTATAGTGCAGCTGGGTTGTCTCAGGGTGAATCAGCGTCGTTGGCACTTGAGCTGGCAAAAATCAATCTTGAGCAAACTAGGGAACAGAGAGCATTCGCAAGGGAAGAATTTGATAGGGAAAGAGAAAGGAGGCAATTTTCGCATTCTGTAAATAATTTTAGTTTACAGAAAGCAGTACAGTTTGTTCCCCGCTTCAATGAGGCCGAACCAGAGCAATTTTTCGAAAGCTTCGAAAATCAGGCTCGAGCCTTGAGGTGGCCGGAACAGCATTGGGCATCGTTGGTTCATACAGCATTATCGGGTAAGGCACAGGAATTTACGTCAGTATTAAATGACGCTGAATTTTCTGATTATCAAGTAGTGAAGACCACAGTGTTGGGAGCATATACGTGTATCCCAGCCAAATACCGCAAGAGTTTCAAATTGGGCAGACGGCAGCTTGGTCAATCCCTAGCCGACTTTGTGAGACAGCAAACCAAAGCTTTTACCAGCTGGTATAAAGCAAGTGGTGTCTCTACCTTTGAGGATCTGGTGCAGCTTATTCTGATTGATAACCTGCTGGAGTCTGTGGGACCAGAGGTTCGAGTCTTTCTGCAGGATCGTGACTTAACCACTGCATTGGAGGCAGCCAGGTTGGCTGATACCTTCGAAACTAACCGCTCCTTGTCCGAGCGGTCCCGTCTCTCTTTTCAACAGCCTGGCATCAGCAGAGATCGTCACATTCATTTAAGGGAGGAGCATGGCATCTGACCTAGTAGCACAAGCTAGTCAGGTCCATCTCACACCCACCCACACCCATTCATGTATTTATCCAACCTATTTTTAAAACTACACAACGTCTTAGCTTCTTTGATGGTACTCGGGACTTTGTTCGACTCATCCACAACTCTATTACCAAATCCGTGCTTTCCTATATTATTCTTGAATCTGAAATTTTCCAACTTAAAATCATTGCTGCGAATCCTGTCTATGTTAGATATTTTTAGCACGCTATTTACATCCCCTTTATTAATTCCTGTTTTCCTTTTATACACCTCAATCATATCTCCCCAATTCTAAGCCTTTCTAGAGAGTGCAGATAGAGGGTCCTCAGTCTATCCTCATAGAGAAGATTCCTGATACATGGGATCAACTTTGTCATCCTCTCTTTTGTATGTTTTCCATTACATACATTTTCCATTTCCATACATTTATATCCATTCTGTAATACAGTGACCAAAACTGTGCAGCATAATCTAAATGAGGCCTAATCAAAGATATATAGAGTTGAAGAACAACCTGAGGACTCCTATTATTAATACTTCTTGATATGAAGCCAAGGATTCTGTTAGCTTTATTGAGAACAATTATGCACTGTTGTCTTGGTTTCAGATTACTGCTAACTAGAACTCCTAAATCCTTTTCGCAATCAGTAATATTAGGATTTACATTATTTAGTTTATATGTGGTATGGTTATTGTCCTGTCCAACATATAGAACATTGCATTTGTCTATATTAAACTGCATCTGCCACTTCTCCGACCACTGCATCAGTCTTTTCAAATCATCCTGGAGTACTCTAATATCCTCATTAGAATGAATTTAATGGCATGTTTTGGTGTCCAGCAAATTTGCTTATATCACTATTTATTATCTCATCTATGTCGTTTATGTTAATTGTGAACAACAACGGGCCCAACACTGAACCCTGAGGAACACCGCTTGTGACGTGCCCCCATTCTGATTCCTCCCGATTTATACAAACTCTCTTCTGCCTATTTGTCAGCCATGCCTCTACCCAGGAAAATTTTCTCCTATTCCGTGTGCCTTAAGTTTCCTCAATAGCCTCTGATGTGGAACTCTGTCGAAAGCCTTACTGAAGTCCATATACGCAATATCATATTCAGTAACATGATCTACCTCCTCAAATGCCTTAGTGAAGAAAGTTAGTAAATTCGTAAGACAGGAACGCTCCTTTGTAAAACCGTGTTGAGATTCGTTAATCAATTTATGCCCTTCGAGATGGCTACGAATTGCCTCAGCATTTATTAATTCCATAAATTTACCAACTATGGAGGTAATAAGGCTTATTGTTCGAAGCTAAGGACCTGTCATCTGCCTTGTAAATAGGTATTACATTTGCCATTCTCCACTTATCAGGCACTATGCCAGTTTGTAGTGATATGTTGAAAAGATTAGCCAAAGGTATGCTAAGTTCCTCTTTACATTCCTTTAACACCCTTGCAAACAGTTCATCAGGGCCTGGGGATTTGTTAGGATTTAATTTCTCTATTTGTCTGAGGACCATGTCACTAGTTAACTCTAATCGTGCATAGTTTATTATCGTTCTGTTCTACATAATTTATTGTTTCTGGAATTTCGCTAGTATCTTCCTGAGTTCGTTTAGAAAGACACATAAGCAAACACTATGACATATTTATAAGAAAACGTTTCGATCCTGGGACCGAAACGTTTTCTAATAAA
>NW_027197252.1:0-22500 GCF_038502225.1 Cherax quadricarinatus | reverse complement strand
CCCAAGAGGCGTATAAGAAGTACCCCAAGAGGCGTATAAGAAGTACCCCAAGAAGTGTATAAGAAGTACCCCCAAGAGGCGTATAAGAAGTACCCCAAGAGGTGTATAAGAAGTACCCCCAAGAGGCGTATAAGAAGTACCCCCAAGAGGCGTATAAGAAGTACCCCCAAGAGGCGTATAAGAAGTACCCCCAAGAGGCGTATAAGAAGTACCCCAAGAGGTGTATAAGAAGTACCCCCAAGAGGCGTATAAGAAGTACCCCAAGAGGTGTATAAGAAGTACCCCCAAGAGGCGTATAAGAAGTACCCCCAAGAGGCATATAAGAAGTACCCCCAAGAGGCGTATAAGAAGTACCCCCAAGAGGCGTATAAGAAGTACCCCAAGAGGTGTATAAGAAGTACCCCCAAGAGGCATATAAGAAGTACCCCAAGAGGCGTATAAGAAGTATCATGTGGGAGTTCGATACATGGATTAGGGAAGAAATACTCACGTAGGCTGTTATTACGTATGATTGCTGTTATGTGGACAGAGACCGCAGCCGTTACCTGTCTCCTTGGTTACACTCGTAATACTGGCTAGCCGTCTGCCCAGCACCCCGTGAGTAGGTCTTTTGAAATAGTGTCAGCTCAGCACAATATGAAAGACCGTGACTCAGGCGAGACGGTTGGTCGTTGAGTCAACGGACGGTTACTGGTAACTGGTTACTACTGAGACTGGTAACTGGTTACTACTACTGAGAGCTCGGCGACGCTAACGTATGTCGTCCCGACATACAACTAATACAAACTAGAGATGGCAGGTATACGGCTTGGGCTGATTCTATACAATGTCAAAGTACACAACATGAAACATTATAGATACATAAGTAGAACATTGGAATGAAAGCTTACGTAACTGAAACTGTAATGCAATACAAGGTATACTATAGTACAACTTAAAACTCAACAAATGAACAACGAACTCAACATTGAGATTACAAGTGATAAAAACAAAAAAATTTGATCGATCGATCTGTATTCGTGTGATCTACGGATTCTGAGGAAGGAATATATACAAAGAAAGAGTGTTTAACAGAAAGGCAGATTCGGTGCACGCAAATCTAGACTGTTAACTCTCAGAATGCGGAGAGAACATGAACACAAAAAAAAAAAATTCTTGAATACTGATAAGTTGATACTGTAATTATTCATCTATACAGGTTATTTACATTTAACCCCAACTCTGCTAGGGTAAGATTGGCATATGCAGAATGGGTGTCATCTCTGGGAGGATCAAACTCTGTAGCATTGGCTAACTCATGCTGTATTTGAGGCAAATCTGAATTGGAAGTTACGAATGATACTTGAGGATTTCTCAATACCTGTCGTGTACGTAGGGAATAACGACATTCAGGTTGATCATCTGACTGAGTAACAGAGGAAGAGAGTACAGGATCAGGAGGATTGTCAGAGTCTGTCACATTAGTCTGGGTTGGAACATCATTATCATCACATACTAACTTCATATGATCCAAATGCGATTCTTTATACTGACCAGTACTAATCTCTCTAACCTTATACTTATTACCAGTGATATGTTCAACTACTCGATAAGGACCAACAAACTTTTGATCAAGCTTTGGCATTGCAGACGTTTTGTTAAAATTAGTCAGCATAACTCTCGAACCTACTTTGATTTTGGATGGCTTTACTCGAGTATTTGCGACTCTTGTAAATTCAGCTGTTGATTTATGAAGTGTTTCACGGATTCTTCTAAAAACACTTTGAGCTAAGCTGGTACGAGTTGCTACGAAATCATCAGGGTTGTAATTTGGTTTCGGATTAGAATATAACAACTCATAAGGCAAACGTTTATCTACACCGTACAATGCATAATGTGGAGCGTCACCTATAGAAACATTGTAAGCAGAATTTATAGCACACTGCACATCAGGTATAACTTCATCCCAAGTTTCACTATTGGGATTGATAGTGGCTCTCAATACATCAAGTACTTTCTTATTGGTTCGTTCTGCTAACCCATTGCTGGCAGGATGATGAGGAACAATGGTGGATTTAGAGATCTTGTACAAGGTACACAAATTTTCAAGAATTTCATTACAGAATTCACCTCCATTATCTGTTACTAGGGACTTAGGAGTGGTATGCCTGCAGATAATGCGTTCTTTAAACGCTTTAGCTACTGTCTCGGCAGTCTTATCTGCAATAGGAACTAACTCACAATATCTGGTGAAATGGTCTACCATAACACACAGATGTTTGTTGCCTTGGAGGGAACATTGGAAATTAGTTAACAAATCTAGCGCAACTCTTTCCCAAGGTTCGCTAGTAGTTGGATACACTTGGATTGGATTAGGACCATTAGCATTGCCTTTATGTTGCATGCAGACACTACATTTCTTAACATACTCAGAAATATCAGTTGCCATTCGAGGCCAAAAGTATTTCAATCTGGCTTGTTTTACTGAACAATCCATACCAGGGTGTGCAACACCTGGTACATCATGAACTAGCTGTAAGGCTACATTCACTAGTTCTCTTGACCAATTATGTGAGCCAAAACAGTACTAGGACCCGGTACAAGGGTGCAAACAACCACAGGTAGATGAGGTGTCTAGTGGTGGTGGGAGAGAGTGGTGGAGTGTGACTCTCGCTGGGGTTCTGCCGCGCACCCCGGGTGGTGGGAGAGAGTGGTGGAGTGTGACTCTCGCTGGGGTTCTGCCGCGCACCCCGGGTGGTGGGAGAGAGTGGTGGGGGGACGCTGGGGGTCTGCCGCGCACCCCACTCACCCACGAAGGTGGCTTAATAACCCACTCTATGCCACAGGAATGGTAAAAACCACTCTTAGCATTCAACAGGGAGCACAAAGCGATATAAACAATACTTCAGAGGAACTTGGCTTACTTCTTACTGCGTGGCTTACTTCTCTCTCTCAGCTGGGTTAGAAGCTGGGTTGGCTGACTGGCTTACCCCACGAGAATGGCTGACTGGAAGACGTGTAACGATGCACAAAGCACGGAGGAGCAGTTGGATGACAGGAGACAGGCTGGATGATAGGCTGACTGGCGTTCACTTCCACAGTCTGGCTTACTGACTGGCTTAATTGCAAAATCCGGGTCAACCCCTCGGAGATTGAAGCAATTAGCACACGAACTAAGCCAGGAAGCTTGAAACGGCTGCAACAGGCTTGCAGGCAGTAGGTAGTGAGTGAGGGTAGTAGCTGGTGGCTGGAGGGTGTGAGGGGAGTGCGGCTGTCTGGAGATTCACCTTTGTCCCTGCCGGCTACTCACAACAGTCTTCAAACGCCTTGAATTACCCTTAAAAACGTAAATCCACGCTCCACACCGCTGTACACCATTTATCATGTGGGAGTTCGATACGTGGATTAGGGAAGAAATACTCACGTAGGCTGTTATTACGTATAATTGCTGTTATGTGGACAGAGACCGCAGCCGTTACCTGTCTCCTTGGTTACACTCGTAATACTGGCTAGCCACTACCCCAAGAGGCGTATAAGAAGTACCTCAAGAGGTGTATAAGAAGTACCCCCAAGAGGTGTATAAGAAGTACCCCAAGAGGCGTATGAGAAGTACCCCCAAGAGGCGTATAAGAAGTACCCCCAAGAGGCGTATAAGAAGTACCCCCAAGAGGCGTATAAGAAGTACCCCCAAGAGGCGTATAAGAAGTACCCCCAAGAGGAGTATAGGAAGTACTCCCAATAGGCGTATAAGAAGTGCCCCCAAGAGGTGTATAAGAAGTACCCCCAAATAATGAGGACCTGATAAGAGACATAAGAATATCAAAAACAACTAATTCCAATCACAACCTAATCGAAGTCCAGACGTACATGTATAAGGGTCCTGATCAGCAGAATGCATGTACCTGTGAAGGTGTCTTCACAAAATACAACTTCAACAACAAGAACATCAACTGGGACCAGGTAAACCATGTCCTAAACGAAACATGTTGGGAAGATGTCTTAAATGACATGGATCCAAACCAGTGCCTTGAAAGGATCAACTTTCTGGTAGCCGAAGCATGTTCTAGGCATATTCCCCTAAGAAAGAAGAAGAGCAGGAGTAACCTGGAGAGAAAAAGACGCTCCCTCTACAGAAGACGACGAAGAGTCACTGAGCTCCTCAGGAGTGCTAGAACATCTGATACACGAAAGGAGGCGCTGACCAGGGAAGTGGAAACTATCGAACTTAAGCTAAATGACTCTTACAGGAACCAGGAGAGGCAGGAGGAGCTTAAAGCTATTAGTGAAATTGAAAGAAATTCAAAATATTTCTTTTCATATGCCAAAAACAAGGCAAATACCACATCTAGTATCGGGCCCTTACTCAGACAGGATGGGACTAACACAGATGACAACAAGGAAATGAGTGAAATATTGAAATCCCAGTACGACTCTGTGTTTAGTGAACCACTAATCGGTCTGAGGATCGACGACCCAAATGATTTCTTCATGAATGAGCCTCAAAACTCCATAAATGTATGCCAGATTTCCGACATTACCCTAACTGCGATAGATTTCGAAAAAGCCATTGACAACATGCCTATGCACTCAGCCCAGGGCCCAGACTCGTGGAACTCTGTTTTCATTAAGAACTGCAAGAAACCCCTCTCGCGTGCCCTAAGTACACTATGGAGGAGGAGCTTGGACATGGGTGAAATTCCACAGTCACTTAAAACAACGGATGTAGCCCCACTCCATAAAAGTGGCAGCAAAGCATTAGCTAAGAACTATAGACCAATAGCTCTGACGTCCCACATCATAAAAATCTTTGAAAGAGTGCTATGAAGCAGGATTGCAAATCACCTGGATTCCCAAAATCTGCACAATCCAGGGCAACATGGGTTCAGG
Source organism: Cherax quadricarinatus (assembly GCF_038502225.1). Classification (NCBI taxonomy): domain Eukaryota; kingdom Metazoa; phylum Arthropoda; class Malacostraca; order Decapoda; family Parastacidae; genus Cherax; species Cherax quadricarinatus. The sequence goes on along the minus strand of NW_027197252.1, from coordinate 17,634 downwards.
GCAGGTCGCTCCTGCGTCTCACAACTACTGGATCACTATGACATGGCCTTGGATGCACTGGAAGAAAATCAGAATGCAGATGTAATATACACAGACTTTGCAAAAGCATTTGACAAATGCGATCATGGCGTAATAGCCCATAAAATACGTGCTAAAGGAATAACTGGGAAAGTGGAGAGATGGATCTTCAACTTCCTAACAAATCGAACACAAAGAGTAGTGGTCAACAGAGTTAAATCGGAGGCTGCCATAGTGAAGAGCTCTGTTCCACAAGGCACAGTACTCGCCCCCATCTTATTCCTTATCCTCATATCAGACATAAACAGCACCGTATCATCCTTTGCGGATGATACTAGGATCTGCATGAGGCTGTCATCTGCTGAGGACGCGGTTAATCTCCAAGAAAATATATAAACAAAGTTTTCCAATGGGCAACGGTAAACAATATGATGTTCAATGAGGACAAATTCCAACTACTCCGTTATGGAAAACTGGAGGAGATAATAACTAGAACAGAGTATACTACTGACTCCGGCCATACAGTAGAGCGGAAAATTAATGTAAGGGACCTGGGAGTAGTAATGTCTGAGGATCTCACTTTCAAGGATCACAACAGTGCCACGATCGCACGTGCAAAGAAAATGATAGGATGGATAATGAGAACTTTCAAAACGAGAGATGCCAAGCCCATGATGATCCTTTTCAAATCACTTGTTCTCTCTAGGCTGGAATACTGCTGTACATTAACATCTCCATTCAAAGCAGGTGAAATCGCAGATCTAGAGAGTGTACAGAGATCCTTTACTGCACGGATAAGTTCTGTCAAGCACCTTAACTACTGGGAACGCTTGGAAGCACTTGACTTGTACTCGTTGGAACGCAGGAGGGAGAGATATATCATAATCTACACATGGAAAATCTTGGAAGGAATGATCCCAAATCTGCACACACAAATCACTCCCTACGAAAGTAAAAGACTGGGCAGGCGATGCAAAATGCCCCAAATAAAAAGTAGGGGCGCCATTGGTAAACTAAGGGAAAACACCATAAGTGTCCGGGGCCCAAAACTGTTTAACAGCCTCCCATCAAGCATTAGGGGAATTGCCAATAAGCCCCTGGCTGCCTTCAAGAGAGAGCTGGACAGATACCTAGAGTCAGTGCCGAAGTACCCCCAAGAGGTGTATAAGAAGTACTCCCAAGAGGAGTATAAGAAGTAACCCCCAAGAGGCATATAAGAAGTACCCCCAAGAGATGTATAAGAAGTACTCCCAAGAGGCATATAAGAAGTACCCCCAAGAGGCATATAATAAGTACCCCCAAGAGGTGTATAAGAAGTACCCCCAAGAGGCGTATAAGAAGTACCCCCAAGAGGTGTATAAGAAGTACCCCCAAGAGGTGCATAAGAAGTACTCCCAAGAGGTGTATAAGAAGTACCCCCAAAAGGCGTATAAGAAGTACCCCAAAAGATGTATAAGTACCCCCAGGAGGCATATAAGAAGTACCCCAAGAGGTGTATAAGAAGTACCCCCAAGAGGCGTATAAGAAGTACCAACAAGAGGCATATAAGAAGTACCCCCAAGAGGCGTATAAGAAGTACCCCCAAGAGGTGTATAACAAGTACCCCCAAGAGGCATATAAGAAGTACCCCCTAGAGGTGTATAAGAAGTACTCCCAAGAGGTGTATAAGAAGTACCCCCAAGAGGTGTATAAGAAGTACCCCCAAGAGGTGCATAAGAAGTACTCCCAAGAGGTGTATAAGAAGTACCCACAAGAGGCGTATAAGAAGTACCCCCAAGAGGCATATAAGAAGTACCCCCAAGAGGTGTATAAGAAGTACCCCCAAGAGGTCTATAAGAAGTACCCACAAGAGGCGTATAAGAAGTACCCCAAAAGGTGTATAAGAAGTACCCCCAAGAGGCGTATAAGAAGTTCCCCAAAGAGGTGTATAAGAAGTACCCCCACTAGGCGTATAAGAAGTACCCCCAAGAGGTGTATAAGAAGTACCCCCAAGAGGCGTATAAGAAGTACCCCCAAGAGGCGTATAAGAAGTACCCCAAGAGGTGTATAAGAAGTAACCCCAAGAGGCATATAAGAAGTACCCCAAGAGGTGTATAAGAAGTACCCCCAAGAGGCATGTAAGAAGTACCAACAAGAGGCATATAAGAAGTACCCCCAAGAGGCGTATAAGAAGTACCCCCAAGAGGCGTATAAGAAGTACCCCCAAAGAGGCGTACAAGAAGTACCCCCAAGAGGCGTAAAAGAAGTACCCCCAAAAGGCGTATAAGAAGTACCCCCAAGAGGCGTATAAGAAGTACCCCCAAGAGGCGTATAAGAAGTACCACAAGAGGTGTATAAGAAGTAACCCCAAGAGGCGTATAAGAAGTAACCCAAGAGGTGTATAAGAAGTACCCCAAGAGGCGTATAAGAAGTACCCCCAAGAGGCGTATAAGAAGTACCCCAAGAGGTGTATAAGAACTACCCCCAAGAGGCGTATAAGAAGTACCCCAAGAGGTGTATAAGAAGTACCCCCAAGAGGCGTATAAGAAGTACCAACAAGAGGCATATAAGAAGTACCCCCAAGAGGCGTATAAGAAGTACCCACAAGAGGCGTATAAGAAGTACCCCCAAAGAGGCGTATAAGAAGTACCCCCAAGAGGCGTAAAAGAAGTACCCCCAATAGGCGTATAAGAAGTACCACAAGAGGTGTATAAGAAGTACCCCCAAGAGGCGTATAAGAAGTACCCCAAGAGGCGTATAAGAAGTACCCCCAAGAGGTGTATAAGAAGTACTCCCAAGAGGAGTATAAGAAGTAACCCCCAAGAGGCATATAAGAAGTACCCCCAAGAGGTGTATAAGAAGTACTCCCAAGAGGCATATAAGAAGTACCCCCAAGAGGCATATAATAAGTACCCCCAAGAGGTGTATAAGAAGTACCCCCAAGAGGCGTATAAGAAGTACCCCCAAGAGGTGTATAAGAAGTACCCCCAAGAGGTGCATAAGAAGTACTCCCAAGAGGTGTATAAGAAGTACCCCCAAAAGGCGTATAAGAAGTACCCCAAAAGATGTATAAGTACCCCCAGGAGGCATATAAGAAGTACCCCAAGAGGTGTATAAGAAGTACCCCCAAGAGGCGTATAAGAAGTACCAACAAGAGGCATATAAGAAGTACCCCCAAGAGGCGTATAAGAAGTACCCCCAAGAGGTGTATAACAAGTACCCCCAAGAGGCATATAAGAAGTACCCCCAAGAGGTGTATAAGAAGTACTCCCAAGAGGTGTATAAGAATTACCCCCAAGAGGCGTATAAGAAGTACCCCCAAGAGGCCTATAAGAAGTACCCCCAAGAGGTGCATAAGAAGTACCCCCAAGAGGCGTATAAGAAGTACCCCCAAGAGGTGTATAAGAAGTACTCCCAAGAGGCGTATAAGAAGTACCCCCAAGAGGCCTATGAGAAGTACCCCCAAGAGGTGTATAAGAAGTACCCCCAAGAGGCGTATAAGAAATACCCCCAAGATGTGTATAAGAAGTACCCCCAAAAGGTGTATAAGAAGTACCCCAAGAGGTGTATAAGAAGTACCCCCAAGAGGAGTATAAGAAGTACCCCCAAGAGGTGTATAAGAAGTACTCCCAAGAGGTGTATAAGAAGTACCCCCAAGAGGTGTATAAGAAGTACCCCCAAGAGGCGTATAAGAAGTACCCCCAAGAGGTGTATAAGAAGTACTCCCAAGAGGTGTATAAGAAGTACCCACAAGAGGTGTATAAGAAGTACCCCCAAGAGGTGTATAAAAACTACCCCCAAGAGGCGTATAAGAAGTACCCCCAAGAGGTGTATAAGAAGTACTCCCAAGAGGTGTATAAAAAGTACCCCCAAGAGGCGTATAAGAAGTACCCCCAAGAGGCCTATAAGAAGTACCCCCAAGAGGTGTATAAGAAGTACTCCCAAGAGGCGTATAAGAAGTACCCCCAAGAGGCATATAAGAAGTACTCCCAAGAGGCGTATAAGAAGTACCCCCAAGAGGTGTATAAGAAGTACACCCAAGAGGTTTGTAAGAAGTACCCCCAAGAGGCGAATAAGAAGTACCCCCAAAAGGTGTATAAGAAGTACTCCCAAGAGGTGTATAAGAAGTACCCCAAGAGGTGTATAAGAAGTACCCCCAAGAGGCGTATAAGAAGTACTCCCAAGAGGCATATAAGAAGTTCCCCCAAGAGGTGTATAAGAAGTACTCCCAAGAGGAGTATAAGAAGTACACTCAAGAGGTGTATAAGAAGTACCCCCAAGAGGTGTATAAGAAGTACCCCCAAGAGGTGTATAAGAAGTACCCCCAAGAGACGTATTTATTTATTTATTTATTTTTTTATTTATTAACAATTTGAGCATACATACAGAGGTACAAAAAAATACAGATAAGAGCAGCATGCCAAAGCCACTTATACTATGCATAGCATTACGGGCTGGCTTAAATTTAACTAAGCAATGATGAAATCAGTGATAATACATTATTGTAAACAGATAACTATAAAGCACAAATGAGTATTACAAAGACAGGTCATATGGTTGCATGCATTGTTGTACATTCAGTCGTATTGAGTATTCTGTTAGGTAGTGTATTTAAAAAATAATAAAGTTAGATTGGGTTTTAGGTTTAACATTTATGTGATATAATTGAGAGAAACATTTAAGATATACAATTTATAAGGTTCAGTTATTCAGTATTTATTTGGTTTTGGGTGAGTAAGTGAACTTTGAGAAGAGACTTGAATTTATAAACAGGTAGTGTTTCTTTTATATTTACAGGTAATGAATTCCAGATTTTAGGGCCTTTTATGTGCATTGAGTTTTTGCATAGTGTGAGATGGACACGAGGAACATCAAAGAGTGATCTGTGTCTTGTGTTATGGTCATGTGTTCTGTTGAGGTTGGCAAGATGTTTGAGGGGAGGGTTAATATCAGAGTTAAGTGTTCTTTGTATGTAATAGGTGCAGTAATAAGTATGGATGTTTTGTATGGTGAGTAGGTTTAGTGTATTGAATATTGGTGGAGTGTGCTGCCTGTAGTGAGAATTTGTTATCATTCTAACTGCAGCCTTTTGTTGGGTAATTAGTGGTCTGAGATGGTTAATTGTTGTTGAGCCCCATGCACAAATTCCATAGGTGAGATAGGGGTAAATAAGAGAGTGATATAGGGCCAGGAGGGCTGACTGTGGAACATAGTACCGTATCTTCGATAGTATGCCTACAGTCTTGGAAATTTTCTTAGAAATTTGTTTTATATGATTATAAAATTTGAGTCTATTATCAAGGTGGATTCCTAAGAATTTTCCCTCTGTTAGCTTTGTGATAGGTGATCCGTTTATCATTATGTTAAGAGGGACATCTGTAGCTCTGTTACTAAACTGAATGAAGTAGGTTTTGTCAATGTTTAGTGTAAGTTTGTTAGTCCTCATCCAGGTAGATATTTTCTCTAATTCGGTATTTACAGTATTGGCTAGCGCGACTGGGCTCGGGTGAGAGAAGACGTATGTATTGTCATCTGCAAATAGTGTGGGTTTGAGTAATTGCGAAGCATTTGGAAGGTCATTTATGTATAGGAGAAAGAGAAGAGGGCCAAGGACACTTCCCTGTGGGACACCAACTGTAATTGGTTGCGCAGAAGAGTTTGCCCCATTTGCGTACACATATTGGCTTCTGTTGCTGAGGTAAGACTTGAGGTAGTTGAGGGAGTGCCCTCTTATACCATAGTGTGACAATTTTACGTGGAGCAAGTCATGGTCAACTGTATCAAAAGCTTTACGTAAGTCAATGAAGATCCCCAGTGGGACTTCCTTTTTCTCTATTGCAGTGTATATATGTTCTAGCATGTGTATAATAGCATCATTAGTATTTTTATTAGGCCTGAATCCAAATTGGCAGGGGTTGAGTATGTTTTGGGAGATAAGGTAGGAGTAGATTCGTTTATGAATTAATTTTTCGAAGATTTTTGAGAGAGGGTGTAAGTTGGATATTGGCCTATAGTTATTCAGCTCTGTTTGGTCTCCTCCTTTGTGGATCGGGGTGACCCTTGCTATTTTGAGTACTGTAGGGAAGGTGGAGGATTCTATGGATTTGTTAAAGAGTGTTGCAATAATTGGTGATAGCACTTGTGACAGTTTTTTGTATATAAAGGGTGGTAAGGTATTTAAATCTCCTGCCTTGTTTTTTAGTGCGTTGATAATAAGGGAGACTTCGTATGGGTTAGTCGGAGGTAGGAAGTGTGTTCGGGTAGTTGCCGGTGAGGTAGTCATTTGGTGGGGTATCTGAGCTTGGGATTTTATTGGCAAGGTTTTGTCCTATAGTGGAGAAGAAATCATTGAGTCTGTTTGCTGTTTCTGTTGGTGGGAGTTGGGGTTCATCTGATTTTGCTAATTTTATTTCGCTATTTCGTGATATCTTTTTTGTTCCCAGAATTTCTGATAGGGTTTTCCAGGTCTTTTTTATATCACCTCGTAAGTTGGATAATCTGTTCTCATAATACAATTTTTTTGCCCTTTATTACAACCTAGGATTTCAAATGGCCTGTTATCCCAGGTGTAATGGGAGCAAATAAACACAGTAGAAAAAGTTTAGACTTATATTATCCTTCACCAATTATAACAGCAATATGTACACTATGTACAGTGATAAATATAGTGCACTCCACGGTAAGCAAGGCAGAAATAGAAGCCACAAGATAGCAGACCGTGCTTCAACCAGCTCTAGAGTGGGAATGACAAGGGCAGACAGGAGAGCGGTATCCACATAACCTCTGCGATTGTCAATCCCACCTTCTTATTGGCTAGAACCTGGTCACTAGTTGAACGATGGGGCCCCATCATCAACTCTTAGCAACCTGGTTCGCTGGTTGGGGGAGATAGCCTGTAAATGAGGGTGTGTCCATGCGCCGAATAAAGGTTACGTACTCTTTGCATGCCACACCCTTCTTATCAGGCTGGTTAGGATTGACGAGTAACGTTTTGTTTGGTCTCTGGTTATGTGACCCATTCTGTACTGTTTTTCATATTGGTGTTTTGTATTTATGGATTTGAGAATGCTGGGTGTTAGCCAGGGACTGTTCAGTCTCTTAGCTGTCATCTGTTTAGTTTTTTTAGGGCAGTGCTTGTTATAGAGGTATTGGGTCTTTTTTAGAAAATTATTAATACATTCGTCAATATCTGTATAGATTTCTAGCTCAGTGTGCCAGTCAATGTTTGTTACTGCTGTTGTGAAGTTATTAATGGCTGCCTCATTGTGAAGTCTGAAGGTGACTTTAGTAGTGTCTTGGGGTAGTTTACCAAGAGTTGTTATGAGGAAAGTAGGGTAGTGGTCTGTGGTATTATCTGTAATTATGCCTGATTTTAAAGGGGATATGGTGTTGGTCCAGATGTGGTCAAGTAGGGAAACACTAGTCTCTGTAACTCTTGTAGGTTTTGTTACTGTTGGTAGTAACATACAGTTACTCATTGTGTTTGTGAATTCAGTAACGTGTGGGTCCTGGTCTTGCAGGAGATTTATATTGAAGTCACCTGAGAGTAGTAAGTGATCTTTGTTCATGCGTGCATCAGTTATCATACTTCCTAGGTTTTGACTAAATTGGCTAATGTTTGACTGTGGAACTCTGTAGATGTTTATCAATGTGAGAGGTTTTTGTAGGTATTTGGATTTGAATTTAGCTATTATATATTCCCCATGTTCATCCCTTGTGCAAGTATTAGTGATACATTCTAGTTGGTCTGAGTAGTATATGGCTGTGCCACCCCCTTGTTGGTCTGGCCTACAGTTGTGTATGGCTGTGTAACCAGGAATGGCATAGACATCTGTACTATCAGGCTTTAGCCAGGTTTCTGTTAGTGTAATGATGGACATATTGGCATGTAAGGAATTTAGTAATGCTATGAGGTCATCGTAATGCTTGCTTAAAGATCTGATGTTGTAGTTAAAGATAGTTATGTTGTTGTCAAAGGCACTGAGAAGTGCCTTTGATTGTTCTGCAGTGTAGTAATTACAGTAACTGATTCATTTAAGTCATTAAATAAGAGGTTGGTATCAGGATCAATGCTTGTAATCATAAGATTTGTAGTGAATCTATAGTTAGAATTAAGTATAAAACAAAGTAAATAGTCTTAAGCTAAAAATAGCATCTGAATTATTTAACAAATGTAAAATAATGAGCTAAGGTAGTTTTTTTTTTTTTTTTTTTTTTTTTTTTTTTAGCTAAAATAAAGGAGACAATATAAAAGGGACTAATACAAATAAAGTGATGATCAAATAATGGAGCTTGGGAATATGATAGTAGGTAGTACTATAAAGGTAATTTTTTAAAGTTAGAATTATAGAGTAAAATTATAATATAAAAGGGACTAATATAGGTTGTGGTGAACAATAAAGTGGTAATCAAATAAATGAGCTTTGGAATATAATGGCAAAATTGTGAACTTATTCTACTTTAGCACCTGAGAATAGCACCTTGATTATTTTAACAATTGTGAATATATAAACTAGGGTAGTTATATAAAGCTAAAATAAAGGAGAAAATATATAAGGGACTAAAATTAAGTAATGGTAAACAAAGTTAAATGGACAGATGGTAGGAATTATAATATAAACTTATAATATAAAAATACAATTTGAAATTGTACTTGCAATTGCACTAGAGTCTGGTATAGGTTGTTGACAAGATCAAGATTATAACTAGATTTAAATTGACAAAATAAATTTCACAATTAAAGTACCAAAAGAATAATAGTAAAAAAATAACAATGGTAATGTCTTGGTTATAATATGATAGTAAGATGGTAGACAGGTACCCAGGTACACAGGTACACAGGTACAAAGGATAATATAAAGATTGGGGTTGAATATATAAGATATATATAAGAAGTACCCCCAAGAGGTGTATAAGAAGTACCCCCAAGAGGCGTATAAGAAATACTCCCAAGAGGAGTATAAGAAGTACCCCCAAGAGGTGTATAAGAAGTACTCCCAAGAGGTGTATAAGAAGTACCCCCAAGAGGCGTATAAGAAGTACCCCCAAGAGGTGTATAAGAAGTACTCCCAAGAGGTGTATAAGAAGTACCCCCAAGAGGCGTATAAGAAGTACTCCCAAGAGGTGTATAAGAAGTACCCCCAAGAGGTGTATAAGAAGTACCCCCAAGAGGCGTATAAGAAGTACCCCCAAGAGGCGTATAAGAAGTACCCCCAAGAGGTGTATAAGAAGTACCCCCAAGAGGCGTATAAGAAGTACCCCCAAGAGGTGTATAAGAAGTACCCCCAAGAGGTGTATAAGAAGTACCCCCAAGAGGTGTATAAGAAGTACCCCCAAGAGGTGTATAAGAAGTACCCCCAAGAGGTGTATAAGAAGTACCCCCAAGAGGAGTATAAGAAGTACTCCCAAGAGGCGTATAAGAAGTACCCCCAAGAGGTGTATAAGAAGTACCCCAAAGAGGTGTATAAGAAGTACCCCCAAGAGGCGTATAAGAAGTACCCCCAAGAGGGGTATAAGAAGTACCCCCAAGAGGTGTATAAGAAGTACTCCCAAGAGGTGTATAAGAAGTACCCCCAAGAGGCGTATAAGAAGTACCCCCAAGAGGTGTATAAGAAGTACCCCCTAGAGGTGTATAAGAAGTACTCCCAAGAGGTGTATAAGAAGTACCTCCAAGAGGTGTATAAGAAGTACTCCCAAGAGGAGTATAAGAAGTACTCCCAAGAGGCGTATAAGAAGTACCCCCAAGAGGTGTATAAGAAGTACCCCCAAGAGGTGTATAAGAAGTACTCCCAAGAGGTGTATAAGAAGTACCCCCAAGAGGCGTATAAGAAGTACCCCCAAGAGGTGTATAAGAAGTACCCCCAAGAGGAGTATAAGAAGTACCCCCAAGAGGTGTATAAGAAGTACTCCCAAGAGGTGTATAAGAAGTACCCCCAAGAGGCGTATAAGAAGTACCCCCAAGAGGTGTATAAGAAGTACTCCCAAGAGGTGTATAAGAAGTACTCCCAAGAGGTGTATAAGAAGTACCCCCAAGAGGCGTATAAGAAGTCATCTTTCTCCACCAGTTTTAATTTCACTTATTTTCATTGCTCTTCTCATTTCTCATTTCCATTCAACACATCAGCTATATTTCTTATTAAGGGTTTAGCCTAAACAGAAAAATGAGAAAACGAATTCCTTCACTCTCACTGATATTCTGATACATCAATACTGTGTAGGTCAGTCGTATGAATAATAGAGTGTGTGTGTGTGTGTGTGTGTGTGTGTGTGTGTGTGTGTGTGTGTGTGTGTGTGTGTGTGTGTGTGTGTGTGTGTGTGTGTGTGTGTGTACTCACCTATACTCATCTATACGTGATTGCAAGAGTCGAATGTCGGCTCCTGGTTCAGCCTCTTCGCTGGTAGATACTAGGTTCATTCTCTTCTTGCGTCGGGAGCCTTATCTTACCTTATCTTGCCTCTGCCACTTCATTCTCCAGGTCATTCCACTCCCTGGCTTCATTAAGGCTAAAGAAATACTTCCTAACATCCGTGTGATTCATCTGAGTTTTCAACTTCCAGCTGTGTCCTCGTGTTCCTGTTTCCCATCTCTCGAACTGTTGCAACCCCTGAATGAGTCACAGTGTATATAATGTATATTACCTTTTCATATAATTTTATATTGCTTATATTTGCGATAATAGCTAAATCGTAAATATATTGCTTTATATTATTATTTGACTTAGTTATATTGCTAGGTAGGATGTAACATTCATATATTATGTGCTCATAGTTCAAGTCTTGATTGTCTAACTACTGTAATTATCGCTTGTGGCTCGTTACTCTGCCGGCTTCTCGGTGTTGCTGGGCAGCAACTATCCACGGAGCTATCACGTGATCGAGGGGGGGTGTTCACACCTCGCCTGAAATAGTCAGTCTGGGCTAGACTCTCTTGGTGGTTGGACGTATTCCTGACAAGACGTGCCTAACTCTCCTTTATTGGTCCTTGTTGGAAGATCGTCTCTTTCGCTTTCTTGTTGTTGGTTCTGTAGAACTGTTCACAGAGCATTGTCTAGACTTAGTGATTTTAGACGTTGTACTGAGGTTGTGTGTCGCATAGACACTCTGAGCAACTCAGGTCCTGAGCTGTAGCTTCTGACCTAACTTGTACTGGTATCTGTGTACTGTCACAGTCGGGGATTTTCTTATGCTGAACTTAGATTCAGTAGTATGGGAGTTTTGTGACTTTTGTGGAGGATCTGCTGATGGTCCCTACTTAGTGTCGTTATATTATCTCCTTGATCCTGATTCTGTGTTGCAGTTGCTTGTTATATAGCTATTGGGCTTAGCAGTCGTTTTATTGTCTAAGCAAGCTGTTCTGATTGCCAGGTGGCCAAGAAGTTAGTTGATGTGAGGACTTAGTTACTAGTTAAGTCTAGCTGAGTATTGAGACATAGCGAACTACTTAGAGCACTTACACACATACACACAAACTTACTTGTATATATTTGCAGTATCTTATTAAATGTTAATAATGTACCAGACGGTACTTAAGACGTATAAATGTGATATGTTCCTTCAACACAATACTATTGTACACGAGAGAAGTGATTTTTATTAATTTGTTTAAATTGATTAATTTATTTTAATTTGAAAATATACTCCTAGACATCTTGATTGTTAAAAAATTTATTAAATTTTAATTTCTCTAGCCTACCAGTTGTAATCCTGAAACACTAATAATTCTCACTGAATTCTAATGGATAATTGGACCAGGATACTGACTACTTGTTACGAAAACCCAGTAACAGGCTGGATGCTAGAAGGGCAGTCCTTACTAGTATTCACTGGAGATCTCTATGCTTATTAGAAATCGCGTTTTTTGTAACACGAACAGTTTGTCCCTATTCACCCTATCAATTCCTCTTAGTATTTTGTACGTTCTTATCATTTCACCCCTTGTCTTTGTCTTCCAGTGTCATCAGGATGACTTTAACCTATCCTCACAAGACATGCCTCTTAGCTCCGAGACTATTCGTATTGCAAACCTCCGCACTTTCTCCAATTTCTTGACTTGCTTGACCATGTGTGGGTTCCATACTGGTGCTGCATACTCCTGTATGAGCCTGACGTTCACGGTGTACAGTGTTGTGAATGGTTCCTAACTTAAATGTCCAAACGTGCATTTGCTGCAGCAAATGGTTGAAATGCGCCTGATGTGACATGCTCGGTGCAGTACTCATCCCAAGGTCCTTTTCCTTGAGTGAGGTTTGCAGCCTTTACCCCATAGCCTTTATTCCGTCTGCGGTCTTCTTTGCCCTTCCCCATGCTTTACAACTTTGAACTTGATAGGGGTTAAACTCCGACAGCCACTTATTCGACCAGACCTGCAGCCTTTCCATTTCCATTTGTAGTCTTCCCTGGTCCACATATACTTGTGTTTTCCTCATCTGCGAACAGGATTACCTCTGAGGTATTCAAGAAACAGCACCGACCCTATTACTGATTCTTGTGGAACCCCACTCGTCACATGCACCCATTCTGATACTTTTTACTAACTCTTTGCTTCTTTCCGGTCTGTCTTCCCTGTTATTCCTGCTTGCTAGTTTAGCTTTTGTAGGTACTGTGTCAATATTCTTCGTACAGACCAAGAAAATGCAATCTACCCATCACTCTCTCTTTCTTCTGTCTCACTTTTCTTACCTTGTCGTAGAACTCCAGTAGGCTTGTGACACAAGATTTTCCATCTCTATAACCGTGCTGGTTATCAGGTATGAACCCGTTCCTTTCTAGGTGCTCCACCACTCTTCTCCTATTACCCTTCCAGGGAGGTTCCTTGACGCTGGTGAGAGGCTCTTAAGCTAAGGAATTGGATCTGTGCTCCAGTTCTCTGAACTGAGTCTGAATACCTTCCTTCCACCCCCCTCCCTCACTGGCGCTGTATAATCTTTACGGGTTTATCGGTCCCCATGATTATATAATAATTCTATATATATCAGTGACACTGGTCTGTGCTTTAACGTTCCCTTTCTCACGCTTTTCTTGAAAAACTGTGACTACATTTGCCGTCTTGGCAGTTGCTCTGTGTCGATAGATTTGTTGAAGATTGTTGCTAGAGGCACACATAGTGCCTCTAGCACTGGTTCCACTGCCTTCTAGGTATCTAACTCACATAGCAGCTTCTTCACTACTCCGGTTGTATGTATTGTATCCAGCGTTCGCTGGTGCACTCTGTTACTTCGATTCATTGGAAGCATTCCTTTCTCCTCTGAGAATATCTTCCTAAATCTCTAGCTGAGCTCCTCACAGACTTCCTGATCGTTCCTTGTGAGCATCCCTCCTTCCTTCTTCGGTATGATTACCTGGTCCTTGACTGTTGTTTTTCTCCTGATGAAGCAATATAACAACTTTGAGTCTGATTTGGCTTTCGATGCAATGTCGTTTTCAAATAGTCGTTGAGTCTCTCTTCTTACCCACGAACACTCGTTTCTGACTCTTTGGCTCATCTGGATTTTCTTTCCAGGGCTCTTCCATGCCCTGACACACTTGGCTCTGTCTTCTCTACTCCTCTGGATGAACCGTAGGGTCACTCTGGTCTTCCCATTGTTTCTGTTACTCTTGGGTGGGATTTTCTCCGCTATCTCCCTATACTTTCCGGCAGCATATGCTCATTTCATTCAATGTCTCCCTGCGTACTCACCTAGTATTCACCTATGTGTGTGTGTGTGTGTCTATGTCTTTGTAAGTAAGTTTATTCAGGTATACACAAATACAGTTACATAGAATATCATACATAGCAGCATATGTGTAAAGTACCTGGGATAACCCAGAAAAGTCAGACAGTGTGACTTATTTCCATTGGGGTGTGTGTGTATGTATATGTCTGTGTGTGTCTGTCTGTGTACGTGTGTGTGTACTCACCTACATGTAGTTGCAGAGGTCGAGTCAAAATAATTCCAGCTTCATCCCAAAGCGAGCTGGTAAAAGTGGTAGGGAAAGAATAACATCTCCAAGAGCAGACCAATTTCTTGAAAAAGAAGCTACTTACCAATAGAAGACAGTCACTGAAGCTCCTTAAACACCAAATGGATATGGAGAATATTCTTGATTCAACGATCACCCAGAGAAGACGAGCACATCACTCCCAACTAAAAACTTGTCGCCCACGTAAGAGACACAAGTTGACCCATATAGTGATTGTAAAGCGTTTAAAATGGGCAAAGAAGTACTTTGTCGTTATTGCAGATGACTGGAAATCGATTAGTCAAAGTATGATAATCATGAATTTATTTGTTTAGTAATATGTTACATTACGAGTGATTTGAATGTTCATCAAAAATTTGTGAAAGAAACTTCAACATTTTTCATGTCTTACTTTCTTTGCAGGTTTGTTTCAGTAATGAATCGGTGTTTCAAGTAATGCGTGATAAATCTGAGCTAGTGAGAAGACGTGTCACCGAGGAGTGCCATCCTGAACGTGTGGTGAGCATTGTAAAACATCGAACATCTGTGTTGTCTGGTCCGTAATTATCAGTAAGCTGTATATTATTGAAGGTACCAAGCAACAGTATCAGTATAGAAGAGTTTTATAAACTAAACTGAGTCCTCAGATAGGTCACTGGTTTCAAGGTGAAGAATAATTCCATTTTGTGCAGGATGGAACACCATGCAACACAAAATCTCTTAAATAATTTGAGGATTCACGAAATATTCCTTTTCTTGATGATCCAGGTAATTCACCAGATACGAAACAAATAGAGAATCTATGGGAAATATTTAAAAGAAAGATGAAAGCAGAGTCTATCACAACCAAAACAGTTGACAGCAAGACTAACATGATAAGCTGCACACCCACTGTCGTACCTGTGCACAAAGTTTTCTTTGATGCTTCGCTCCTCTAATTAAGGCTAAAGGTGGACCAACTAAGTATTAAATGTGTGAGAGTTACGTATGGGTGAGAGAGGAGTGGCCTGGTGTAGGTGTGGGAGGAGTGGCCTGGTGTAGGTGTGGGAGGAGTGGTCTAATGTAGGTGGGGGAGGAGTGGTCTAGTGTAGGTGTGGGAGGAGTGGTCTAGTGTTGGTGTGGGAGGAGTGGTCTAGTGTAGGTGTGGGAGGAGTGGTCTAGTGTGGGTGTGGGAGGAGTGGCCTGATGTAGGTGTGAGAGGAGTGGTTAAGCGTAGGTGTGGGAAGAGTGGTCTTGTGTAGGTGTGGGAATGGTCTAGTGTGGGTGTGGGAGGAGTGGTCTAGTGTAGGTATGGGAGGAGTGGTCTAGTGTGGGTGGGGGAGGAGTAGTCTAGTGTGGGTGTGGGAGGAGCGGTCAAGTGTGGGTGTATTGTGTGGGTATGGGAGAAGTGGTCTAGTGTGGATGTATTGTGTGAGTGTGGGAGGAGTGGTTTAGTGTGGGTGTATTGTGTGGGTGTATTGTGTGGGTGTGAGAGGAGTGGCCCGGTGTGGGTGTACAGCGTGGGGTGGAACGCAGTTTTCTTATGTAGGTGTATAAAGTGTGGGGAAGTGAGTGAGAACGGATGATAAAGATGAAGATATTGAAGAACGTAAGAAAAGAGAGGAGAAAATGCACATATTGCGACAACAGTCTTGGGGTAAGATTTAGGTTTTTTAGATTATGCACCTAAATGGTTAATTTATGCACCCCATATACATCCTTTGGACGGCAGCGCAAGAACATATGGATACACAAAAGGCCTAGGAACTAGGCCCCAAAAGGGTTAACAGGAGTACATTTGGATTTATATCTACAGTTCACTTATTAGCTAAAAGCAAGTTTAGGAAATTTGCTTAGCATATCTTGTATCTTATTTTCATTAATAAGATATCATGAAATGTCACATAGATTATTACACTGTCTATATCTATATTCCTCAACAAGTGGACAATTAAGCACATAATGTTCGAGACAGTAACCATAAGCCTGATCATATAATTTGCATTTAGTTTGATCATCATCTGTGTGTCTCCCAAACTGCCAGAAGTACTTGTAACGGGGGCTTTGATCCCCGGAATAACCTCCAGGTAACCTCCAGGTAACCAAGCCTGAGCCTGGCCACTACAACATCAGTCAGTTGCAAGTTGCTCCATAAACATACTTATCTACGTTCATATTATCATAATGGATTATAGAAATACTCAGGCTTCCTATAGCATTCATTTTATTATTTACTTCTCTCCTAATATTATTCCTAATGCTAGACACAGATATACCAAAGTTATATTCTACATTCTTCTTCTGGGTACTCTTCTTGGCTAACATATCAACTTTATCATGAAGGAGTAATCCAATGTGTGATGAGATCCATAGCAATTGTACATTAATTCCTTTGTCCCTAATTTTTGAGTATCTATACCTGGCTTCTAAAATGAGCATGTTGTTGGAGTCATTATATGAGTCAAGGGCCTTCAATGATGACATAGAATCAGTAATGATGGTAGAGTCAAGCTCAGTGTCATAGGTTAACTTTAGCGCCATTAGGATTGCAAACAATTCAGTTTGCAGTGTAGACGCCCAGTTGTTAATTCTTATGCCTAACTCAACAAATTTATCATCGTTCTTAACTAGGGAGGTGGCAACAAGAGCAGATGCAGCCCTGCCAGAAGACTCCTGTTTAGATCCATCAGTGTATATAACTTGTGATAACTTATTACTACCAGCTAGGTGAGAAATTTCTTCTTGAGCAGTTGCTCTAACAAGAGATTTAAGGAAGGGATTACTAGCAATGAGCTTCTTGGGAGGGACTTGCAGGTATGTGATATTAAATGAACACATCTTCCATGGAGGGGTGAAATGCTCGTGTTGCCTACAGTGATACAGTTCATGCAGGTTATAAAACTTAATATAATTGTAGGTTTTCACAACCCATTTACATCTGTGTGTATTTACATCTAGACAGTGTCTAGTTTATTTCTTAACATTCTAATACCGAGTACAGTGTTAATCTCAATAATCTTATCACTGATACTAGAACTACCAAGCTCCTTCCTCATATTAAGAACGTTTGTAGATTTGGGACAACCAAGAATAATTTTGAGACCTTCATTTTGCATTAACTCCAAGGTTCGGAGAGAACTTTCTCTAGCAAATATCAACATGGGAACAGCATAATCAATTGAGTGAAGGTAAGTGAGAGAAGAGGAGGAGGAGGAGGAGAAATAGAAGAAGGAAAGGAAGTAGGGATTCAGTGAGGGAAGGGAGGAAGTAAGGGAAGAGAAGGAAGGCGAGAAGGATGGAAAGCGGGAGAGAGAGAGAGAGAGAGAGAGAGAGAGAGAGAGAGAGAGAGAGAGAGAGAGAGAGAGAGGAGGGAAGACCTCAGTCTGGGCCAAGTAGTGGTGGAGGTCAGACGTGGCTACTGCCTACAGTGTTGCATCGCTCTCTCTCCCCTCACTCTCTCTCTCCCCTCTCCCAGAGCACACGTACGCGGCTCCCCCTCCCCATCCCCTCTCTTGCAAGTGTTCCAACTCACTGGTGTTCACATTACAAGGAACACTCCTTCAGCTGCTGCCTAAGAGGAACTCAGCCATGCAAGGTAAGTCATTCTTGTAGTTCAAAATCCCACTACTGGCAGTAGAGAAGACAACACACAGGTGACTAGAAAGCTCTAAGTTAGACAGACAGTTTGTGCTGTGCTTACCGAGAGTTGTGTCAAATTTA
>NW_027197251.1:0-65419 GCF_038502225.1 Cherax quadricarinatus | reverse complement strand
ATATATATATATATATATATTTATATTATATATATATATATATATATATATATATATATTTATATTATATATATATATTTATATTATATATATATATATATATATCTTGTAGGAGTGAGGAAGAGCCAGTTGTGAGTGTGGGGGAAGTTCGTGAGGCAGTAGGTAAAATGAAATGGGGTAAGGCAGCCGGGATTGATGGGATAAAGATAGAAATGTTAAAAGCAGGTGGGGATATAGTTTTGGAGTGGTTGGTGCAATTATTTAATAAATGTATGGAAGAGGGTAAGGTACCTAGGGATTGGCAGAGAGCATGCATAGTTCCTTTGTATAAAGGCAAAGGGGATAAAAGAGAGTGCAAAAATTATAGGGGGATAAGTCTGTTGAGTGTACCTGGTAAAGTGTATGGTAGAGTTATAATTGAAAGAATTAAGAGTAAGACGGAGAATAGGATAGCAGATGAACAAGGAGGCTTTAGGAAAGGTAGGGGGTGTGTGGACCAGGTGTTTACAGTGAAACATATAAGTGAACAGTATTTAGATAAGGCTAAAGAGGTCTTTGTGGCATTTATGGATTTGGAAAAGGCGTATGACAGGGTGGATAGGGGGGCAATGTGGCAGATGTTGCAAGTGTATGGTGTAGGAGGTAGGTTACTGAAAGCAGTGAAGAGTTTTTACGAGGATAGTGAGGCTCAAGTTAGAGTATGTAGGAAAGAGGGAAATTTTTTCCCAGTAAAAGTAGGCCTTAGACAAGGATGTGTGATGTCACCGTGGTTGTTTAATATATTTATAGATGGGGTTGTAAGAGAAGTAAATGCGAGGGTCTTGGCAAGAGGCGTGGAGTTAAAAGATAAAGAATCACACACAAAGTGGGAGTTGTCACAGCTGCTCTTTGCTGATGACACTGTGCTCTTGGGAGATTCTGAAGAGAAGCTGCAGAGATTGGTGGATGAATTTGGTAGGGTGTGCAAAAGAAGAAAATTAAAGGTGAATACAGGAAAGAGTAAGGTTATGAGGATAACAAAAAGATTAGGTGATGAAAGATTGAATATCAGATTGGAGGGAGAGAGTATGGAGGAGGTGAACGTATTCAGATATTTGGGAGTGGACGTGTCAGCGGATGGGTCTATGAAAGATGAGGTGAATCATAGAATTGATGAGGGAAAAAGAGTGAGTGGTGCACTTAGGAGTCTGTGGAGACAAAGAACTTTGTCCTTGGAGGCAAAGAGGGGAATGTATGAGAGTATAGTTTTACCAACGCTCTTATATGGGTGTGAAGCGTGGGTGATGAATGTTGCAGCGAGGAGAAGGCTGGAGGCAGTGGAGATGTCATGTCTGAGGGCAATGTGTGGTGTGAATATAATGCAGAGAATTCGTAGTTTGGAAGTTAGGAGGAGGTGCGGGATTACCAAAACTGTTGTCCAGAGGGCTGAGGAAGGGTTGTTGAGGTGGTTCGGACATGTAGAGAGAATGGAGCGAAACAGAATGACTTCAAGAGTGTATCAGTCTGTAGTGGAAGGAAGGCGGGGTAGGGGTCGGCCTAGGAAGGGTTGGAGGGAGGGGGTAAAGGAGGTTTTGTGTGCGAGGGGCTTGGACTTCCAGCAGGCATGCGTGAGCGTGTTTGATAGGAGTGAATGGAGACAAATGGTTTTTAATACTTGACGTGCTGTTGGAGTGTGAGCAAAGTAACATTTATGAAGGGATTCAGGGAAACCGGCAGGCCGGACTTGAGTCCTGGAGATGGGAAGTACAGTGCCTGCACTCTGAAGGAGGGGTGTTAATGTTGCAGTTTAAAAACTGTAGTGTAAAGCACCCTTCTGGCAAGACAGTGATGGAGTGAATGATGGTGAAAGTTTTTCTTTTTCGGGCCACCCTGCCTTGGTGGGAATCGGCCAGTGTGATAATAAAATAAAAATATATATATATATATATATGTATATATATATATATATATATATATATGTATATATATATATGTATATGTATATATATATATATATATATATATATATATATATATATATATATATATATATATATATATATATATATATATATATATATATATATATATATATATATATATATATATATATATGGAAGTACCACCTCTATAGCTGGAATGGAGACCGTCATCCTCAGAGAAGACAATAAACGTACCTCAGGGAAAACTCAAGGTTATCCCCGGAGCTGTTTGAATATTTTCTTCTCCTACCACCCCCTATATTTGATATTCTATATGAACATTTATTAATAAACAGAATACATTTACAGAAAACACAAACATGAATACAATGGTACAATGTATTAAAGATCATGAATTTCCTCCAGCTCCTCCGAAGCCGGACGTGAGCCAAGTATGCAGCATGCATTTCCCCTCTGGATGACCACGCTGAGACCCTGGCTCATGAAAGTGGCTGCCCTTGTGTCCCTGGTGGTGTCGTTGAATCTGGAACCCAGTTCTTTAAGGAAATGTGTGGCATTTTTTCCCCGTGATCCCAAGGTCTCTGCTCCCACTGGGACAAATTGATATTGTTGGCTTGTGTCCCTGTACTTGTTGATCTTGTACTCCTCCCTGTGGTCAGCAGCTCCTCCCTGTCACCCGACACTTTGATGGACATAGGTGTCAGCCAGTGTGGACACAGGTATAGTCCTATGCTAAGAGCTTGCCATTCTTCCAAGGATAGATCGGGATCCTGTCGGGGCAGTTTGCTGGGTTGTGGGTATTGTTCGCTGCTAGTGATCGGGGCTCCTTCTCGGCTGGGCATCCAGCTGTAGCAAGGGTTCTCTTTACGATGTCGTTGAGGTACCACCTCTAGAACTGTTCTAGGGACCTTCATCCTCAGAGAAAGGACTAAACTTGCTTCAGGGAAAACTCAAGGTTCTCCCTGAAGCTGTTTGAGATTTTTCTCCTACCACCCCCTATTTATCATAAATATTTTATTTAAAGACAAAATACATCGAAAAAACATTCACAAAAATACAAAAGAAAGTAAAACAACATAGGTAACTCAGAGCTACATCTCGAATACTTCGTCCAGCTCCCCGGCGGTGAGCCGCATGCCTAGAATGCTGCAGGCATTTCCTCTCCGGATCGCAACACTGAGTCTCAGAAAGAAGAAGCTGGTAGCCCTGTGGTCCTTGGTTTCTATGACGAGCTTTCCACCCAGGTCTTTTAGGAACTTTAGAGCACACTTGCCCATGCTCCAAGGGTCTCCGATCCTATTGTATATATATATATATATATATATATATATATATATATATATATATATATATATATATATATATATATATGTCGTGCCGAATATGTAAAACTGGCCAATTAGCAAGAACTCATTTAAAATTAAGTCCTTTCTAAAATTTTCTCTTATACGTTTATGCTATGCATAGTATAAGTGGCTTTGGCATGCTGCTCTTATCTGTATTTTTTTGTACCTCTGTATGTATGCTCAAATTGTTAATAAATAAATAAATAAATAAATAAATAAATAAATAAATGTTGATGTAAAAAAATTTAATTTTGCACCAAAAAGAACTTAGAAAACTTACCTAAGCTTATTATAACAAGAACAATTTATTTTAGCCTAACCCAACTAAATATATTTTAGATTTGTTTACGATAATTTAATACTAATCAAACACAGTTAAATATATTTTTTTTCGCTACGTTTAGAATGATTTTGGCGAAATTATTGCATACACAAATTTTCACTTGTCCTATTTGGCAAGATGAGCGTTGCTATTTAAGCCAAGATCGCAAGTTCTGCCTATTCGGCACGACATATATATATTCGGTATGGCAGATGATGTAGCTAGCGAACCACAAAGCCAGGGAAACAGTGCATCCAGCAATCAAAGAAGAGGCACACGTCAGGTGTGTGGAGAGTATCAGGCATGCAATAGGAACGGTCTTATTCGTACACACAATGGGTGTGCTGGATCACATATTCCCCCAGCAGAAAGCAGCCCACAGCCTCCACAGGCAAATAACAATTACATTGGCAAACCTCATCACTCGCGAAGATCAATCTGATGGCATTCAAATCCACTCCTAGCAGTACTCTACACCACATTCCTAAAGCGGCTCATGCATATGCAGCAGGGAAATTCACAGACCTTCTAAGCAGGTGAATGGAAGTTCCACCAACTTAGAAGCCAGAGGCACCATTAAGGCATGGCGCAACCTACTCCTATTCGGCAATGTCTGTCTTGCAGTTCCTGAAAAACGAGGCAAACTGCTAACCGCATCAGTCATCAAGGCAGTGCTCAACTACCCAAGAACAGATAATTGTGTCCCTCTGCCCCATCATCGCAGGAATCACAGATATAGACCCAAGAAAAATTCCACTGAAAACGAGAAAATTTTCGCACAGGTAAGCAAAAAATAAAAATCAAAGAAAGTAACATAGTGGGAGCACTCAGAATAAACACAAGTGACGACACTCCTGCATCCAAAGATGAGGCCACAGACAAGCACCCAACAATGGACACCATAGTCATCAACAACAACCCTGATGAAGACCCCATCACTGAACAATTAATTTTCCCAGAATCAGAAGTCTATAAGGCGATAGTGACATTTCTAGCAGGATCTGCAGGAGGTTACACTGGAATTCGACCACAACTCCTCAAAGAGATGGTAAATCCAGTACTCGGCACATCTGCATCAATTCGTCTCTCCGAGTTAACAACCTTCGTCAACAACTGCCTGGATGGGCGGATTCCAGAAGAAATTAAACCTTTCTTTTTTGGAGCCTCATTATGAGCTTTCAAGAAGAAAGATGGGGTAATCAGACCCACTGCTGTTGGTAACACTCTTTGCCGTCTCGTTGCCAAAGCAGCAGTAAGAAACATTCGCCAAGAAGCTGCCAGTTTACTCCAGCCACACCAACTGGGCTTTGGGATCTCTCAAGGAAGTGAAGCCGCAGTTCATGCGGCAAGGAGCTACATCAGCGACTTACCAGAAGACAAGGCCGTAGTCAAACTAGACTTTAGAAATGCCTTTAATATGGTGAACAGAGATGTGGCCTTGCCAGCAGTTCAAGATCGGTTCTACAGTCTTTTTCCTTTCAATTCTTTTGTTTGGCGAACATGAAATTCCCTCATCAGAGGGTGTTCAGCAAGGTGATCCACTCACTCCACTTCTCTTCTGCTAGGTAGTAAGAGAACTAACTTCCAGCCTTCGCAGCGAGCACAACGTCTGGTACTTGGATGATGGCACTCTGGCATTTACTGAAGACTCCCTGCTAGATGACCTACAACTGGTGAAAACACTGGGAGAAGCCTAGGGACTCATCCTCAATCCCTCCAAGTGTGATATCAAACGAACCAGGAAATAATCAGAGCTGTGTGAACAATCCTTCCTGAAGTCTCTACTACCACTTCATCCAACAACACCTTCTTGGGTGCACCGCTTGGCCATCAAGCCATCAACACAGTCTTCAAGGACAAAGTAAATGACATGAAGAGAATGGAGGAGATAATAAGCAATCTTGATTATCCTGATGCCCTGTATCTCCTCACAAGGTGTCTTACTCTGCCATGACTCACTTACTTCCTGAGGTACGCACCCTCTTTTGACAACCCAACACTCAACGAATATGACTCAATCCTGAGATTAATTTTTAAAAAGGCACTAAATCTGTTACTGGAAGATCAACAATGGGATCAGGCAATCGTCCAGAGCGACTGGGAGCCTAGGGGGTGCGCAAAGTAACGCAGGCAGCTTTACCTGCATTTCTGTCTTCGTGTTTGGCTTCCAGTAGATTAGTCAAAGAGATTGTCCCCGGACACTTGAGAGGCGCGGTAAGAGCTCAAGATCCCAAGTTCATTGAAGCAGTCGTGGGGTGGGACACCCTTGCCGACTCCTCTAGTAGAGCAGCTCCTCCCAAAGAGCATAAACAGTACCACTGGGACAAACAGATCATGGAAAAAATCGTCAACACAGTGCTCACCAACGCTTCAGAAAAGGACAAAGCTCGTCTCCTAGCGGTGTAGGCACCACACTCATGAGATTTCCCAGTTCCTCCCTGGACACTCGACTCGACCCATAGGCTATTTAGATTGTTGTTTCTCTTCACCTAGCCGCCTGCATATTCATCGAACATGGGTGTGTTTGCGGCAGTGCGATGGCTGATCAATTCGGACTTCATGGTCTTGTGTGCCACACATCAGAAAGGAAGTATGCAAGACATGAGGAGGTCAACAACATCATGAAGAGAAGCCTCACCACAGCCCGGTGCCCAGCTCAGCGGGAACCCCAGGTACAGAGTTCTGACAGAAGTCAAAAGCATCCTGATGGAGCCACTATGCTACCTTGGAAGGATGGTAAGCAGATTGCCTGGGACTACACCTGTGCTGGCACATTGGCAGACACCTACTTCCCATAATCCGTAGCTGAAGGGGGTGGAGCTGCCAGACATAGGAAGACTCAGAAGACCCGCAAATATAAAGGTCTTCCCCCTTGCTATAAGTTAATCCCCAAAGGGTCTGAGACTCTTGGAGCATTGGGCAAGTGTTATCTAAAGTTCATCAGAGGGCGGCAAGCTTCCTCTTTCAGATTCTCAATGTTGTAATCCAGAGAGGAAATGCCTGCAGCATTCTGGGCACTCGGCCCAGATGAAGTATTGGAGATGTAGCTCTAGAAGTTATCTATGTTGTTCTAGTCTCTGTTGTATTTTTGTCAATGTATTCTGTCTTTAAACAAGCCTTCATAGGATATTGAATATAGGGGTGTTATGAGAAAACAATATGTGAGGGTCCCCAGCACAGTTCCAGAGGTGGTACCACCCTATATTTTTTTAAATGTACGTGTGAAAATAAAACTGAAAAAAGAAATCCGATGTTATGTAGCGTTTTCAATTTTAATGAGGGAAAACTTTCCTATTTTTCAGAACATTTTTTAGCAAACATTCTCGCTTGTTTTATCACGAATTTTCCTTTATTATTTGAATGTCTTATTAAATCGGCTTGAAAATTACAACGCTTTTTTTGTGCATTGTGGACAAGATTCACTGGACTATTTCCGTCTGTGGGCACCTTATTAACAGTGCTACACAGTCCAGTCCCATTTTTTGTGTGATTACTTGAAAAAGACACTTTCATTTTATCTTATCTCATTATTTTCTCTTGATGATGGTAATGGGCTTTTGACCCAGGAACTGTTCACAGATTCACTGATAGAGTCCTCAACTAAGATCCTGCAGGTGTAGGATCGATACTGAGCGACCTTTTAGCGTGGCATGAGTATGATTCTGTGCCTTGTGTGCCTTTGTTGAAGTGTTCAGGTGAGGTGAGAGTACGTTTAGATGATGTTGATCAGTTAGCTAACGTGCGAGATTTGGAGGGTCCGAGAGTTCATACTGTTAAGGCTGACATTCACAAGGAGAACAGCCCAGGTACTGACATAGCTGAGCATACTGTTTCTAGGAAGCGTGCGGCTACCCGGCCGACTCCGACGACGTCTTGGTCCCTGGACAACATTCAGAGAAGAAGACGTGGTCAGAAATCATGGGTGGGGGGTTGCGCGGGTCCAGGACACCAGGTAATATCATGGAGAAAGCCAACGGAACGGGAGGTACCTTAGGTGATTGCCGACGCAAAGAAAAAGAGGGAGTGGTGGCCCCTAGAGGAGAGCCACCTTTGGCACAGTTAGGTGTGTAACTATTAATGTTAATGGTTTGGAAACTCTCAGAAAGTATGTGCAGGTACGTGAGTGGTTGAATCGCTTTGCAGTGGATGTGTTTTTTTTTTTTACAAGAACATAACCATAAAGTAGGAAGTTTGTTTGAGATAGATAGTTATGATATTTATATGACTCACTCAAGACGTCTGAAAGGTGGAGTGGCTGTGTTGATAAAAGCGACCAGCCCGTTTGTGATGAAACATTGGGAGGAAGGGGGGAAGGGTCGGGTGGTGCGAGTCATGGGAGATTGGGGTAGTAGAAGGGTTGGTTTTGTAGGAGTATATGGGCCGGCCGAACATGATGCTATTAAAAATACTTTTGTTAGAGATGTCCTACTGTACTATTTGAGGTCCCTGCCGGATATTACAGTGGTCAGTGGTGACTGGAACTGTGTGGTGCACCGTAAAGACGTTGAGCCCAGGGGGGCAGGCTTTTGTTCGCTTATTTTGGGTGATTTGTTGTCTGGGCTGGGGTTGGTGGATGTAACGGAAGACATGAATTGGGGATTGAGCATACTTTCGTGTGTAGGGGCTATGCGGCACGCGTAGATAGAGTATATGTGTCTCGGCGGGTGGTCGTAATCAATGTGTTCGTGTTGAATGTCTATTTCTCCGCCACCCGCGGAGTTCTTGTGGAGCTTGGCTGGGGGGGGGGGTCTCCCAAACCGTTTTAAGGGATATTGGAAGTTAAATACGCGGCTGGTACACAGTGCAGATGATAGGATACTATTCATGTACTTATGGGCGTCTATGGGAGTAGACTCCTGGGAAGGGTGGGATTTAGTGTGACAATGGGATGAGGTTGTGAAGCCTCGAATTAAGGATTTTTATGTGCATCGGGGTAAGGAGGCCTCTCGCTTGGGGTATGGTTTTCTGAGGTACCTGGAGGGTTGTTTACAGCATTGTAATGCGCATGGAGAGGGGTCTGGAATTTACCCAGTGGACGAGATTGATGCTCTTAAAGAACAAACCCAGGTATTGAAAAATAAGGTTTTTGATGGGGCGCGTGTTTCGGGTGGGGTAGAGGAGGCTTTGTGGGGTAATGAGCCGTCTACTTGTGTCTTACGTAGTCAGGCACAAAGGCGAAAAGCGACTGAAATTGTGAGTTTAGTGGTGCAGGATGGAGTTAACGGATATAGTGAGGGGTCAAGTCTTAACAACAACTGAAGGAATAAGTTTTTATGTCGATACCTGGTGTAAGTTCCAAATGCAAAGTAAAGATGTGAGTGAGCATGCGATACAGGAAGTGGGGCGGGGTGTACGATGCGAGTTGAATGATCATGATCGCCTTCTCATGGGCGGGCCTATAAGTGAGGCGGAGGTGTGGGAGGCGTTGCAGGGAATGAGCAAGGGAAAGGCACCGGGCATTGACGGCATCCCATGTGAATTTTATATCCAACATTGGGAGGTAATACGGACTTTTATGGTTCGTTTACTCAATGCGATGAAGGAGGGGGGGGGGTGTTAGGTTTGTCTCAACGTACGGCGGTTTTGGTGTTAGAAAATGTGACGTACCCGTAGCGATTAAGGATTATCGACGCATATCGTTAATGTGTAGTGACTATAAATTATATGCAAAAATTTTAATGAATAGGATTAAGAAAGTGTTTGATAAGGTAATCCATAAGGGTCAGTTTTGCGTGCCGGGTAGGTCGATGTATGATGGTCATGGGAATATCAGGGAGTTTGTCGAGGAATGCGGAACGAGGGGCGGGGGTGGTGTTTTGGCTTTAGACTGACAAGCTGCTTTTGATAGTGTGGAAAGGGAGGTGCTGTGGAAGTTCATGAGATGGCAGGGTTTTGGAAATGAGGTCGTCATGTGGGCCCGTTCTTTGTACAATGGTGCTGGTTTTAAAGTACAAATTAATGGGAAGTTAGGTGTCTTTGTCCACTTGAACAGGGGCATTCGACAGGGATGCCCCATGTCTCAAATGCTTTTTGCTTGTATGCAGGACCCTTTTTACTTGAGTGTTTGTGGACGGGGAGTAGATGCGTCGTGGGGTTCGACTAGTGGTCGACCGGCCCTTGTAGGTTATGTAGATGATACTACTGTGGTATTACGTACGAGGGAGCAGTTGGGTTTTGTTGGGAGACTTGTTGATGTATTTGGTAAGGCTACGGGGATGTGTGTTAATTGAGAAAAATCGAAGATTATGGAGTTGGGAGAGTGGGTGGGAGAAGGGGTTGGTACAGAGACGTGGACGGTCGTTGATCGTATCACTATGCGAGAGGCTGATCAGACGAGGGCATGTAATTTGGGGAGGGTGGTACATAGTGTCTTGCGGTGTTTAAATAGTCTACGGCCGCGACATTTAACCCTGCACCAGAGGGCGGTGGTCATTAATGTTCTGCTTTATAGTAAAGTATGGCATGTTGCTGCACTGTATCCTCTGTTGCAGGGGGACGTCAAACGTCTTTTGCATAGAGTTTATAGATTTTTGTGGGGCTCGGGGTGCGATTGGCTCACAAGAGCGGTGGTAGAGACACCAATGCATCAGGGAGGGTTAGGTCTCATTCCTCTAGGGGCTCGTGTCATAGCATGTTACGTGAAGCGTCGTTTTCTCCGACTGGGTGGGATGCATGGTGGGTTAACTGAAATGTATCGCGACCTGCGCAGGTGGTGGGGAGGGAGGGATTTAATTAGGTGCGAGACGATGCTCCGCGTGTTATTGCGCATGCAGGACGTGCGGAGTGTTAAATTATGTACTTTGGAAAGGGCGGGTATGGAGAGAGTCGTGGTGCGAGTTGAAGGAATGTACCCCATGTACGCGTGGAGTGATATATGGAGGCGGGTCCAACAGTTGCGTCTCCTTCCTCAAGTACGGGAAGTGGTTTTTAAATTTTTGCACGGAATCCTGCAGTCCGAGGTGGTGTTGTATAATCGGCGTTTGGAGGAGGATCGGGGTTGTTTGGCGTGCTGGGCGGAGGAATCTGCTTTTCACGTTGTGTATTTCTGTGAAGCTTTAGGTATGGTACGTGAGTGGTTCAGTAGGGTTTTGCGATTGGTGGGGGGGATGTTTGTCGGCGCTCCGAGCGTTGAGTTTTGATGTAGGTGGGGTTGACATGTGTGTACAACGTGCGGTGTCGTACGTCGTGGCCGATTATATTTATGTGTCATGGGCTATGAGGCACGTTGAAGGTAATAGTAGAATTCGGGTTTTAGCGGGAACGATTCATAGGACAAAGTGTCGAAATAGGTTGGTATATGAGGGGAGATGGGAGAAAGACTTCCCGTCTGAATATAAAGCCTTGGAGTTAAGAGATTTGAGATAATTTGTGCGCGTTCGGTGGGTAATCTAACTGGCTGGTCAGCTGTGACTAATTGCGTATAATAGTTATGTGAATGTTTTGTTATCTCTGTGTTTATATACGTCTCCTATGTGATGGTGACGTCGCTATAACTGTTAAGACTTTGTATGTACAGAAGTTAAAAGGTCTTCCGTCATTTATCTCTCGATACAAGTCAATAGTGTATATTGTATAGATGTATTTCCTAGCATAAGCGATTGGTTCTTATTTTATGTTTATATTTTATGCTGTGTTATAGTGTGCTTTTCAGTAATATTATATTATATTACATGTAACTGATTGCATTATTTTTTTCTTTGTGTTTTGTTGAGATGTAAAATATCACATCGTATTTTTGTTATATTGGATGTTTCATTCTTTGAATCGTAAATACCTCTGTCTATGTTAAGATCTCGTGATAATCGCCTAAATTAATGTTTGAGTATCGTGGTGCTCTGTTGGGCACCTGAGATCTTAGATTAAGTTTTGCATACGTGTGTGTTGATAGGCGGAAGCCTTACCTAGTATGTGCTTGATGTAGTGTCATGTTGTGTATACGTGTGTGCTTGTGTATGTGAGTCGTTGTGTGTGTTTGTTTTTCATCACAATGTTTTATTATACAATCTACATAATTTCCAGTGTTTGATGTTTTTTTTGTAATATGTAACCTTGTTAGTGGTGTTCTTAAAAACCACTACCACTGTAATGTATAGTGTGTTGTGTGTGAGAGTGTAATACCACTGTAATATACGGTGTGTTGTGTGAGAGTGTAATACCACTGTAATATACGGTGTGTTGTGTGTGAGAGTATATTACCATTGTACTGTATGGTGTCGTTATTATGTGTTAGGGTTAAGTGAAATTCTTGTGCACTAACCTTTTTTCGTGTATCTTTTTGGTATATTTCTGTCATTTTGTATCGCACTGTTTTAAATAAAATATGTTACAAAAAACGCGATTCTAAAAGCTTAGAGATCTCCAGTGAATACTAGAAAGGACTGCCCTTCTAGCATCCAGCCTGTTACTGGGTTTTCGTAACAATTAGTCAGTATCCTTGTCCAATTATCCATTAGAATTCAGTATGATTCAATAGTGCTTCAGGATTACAACTGGTAGGCTACTAACTAGAGAAATTAAAATTTAATAAATTTATTAATTAAGTTGTCTAGGCGTATATCAAATTAAATTAAATTAAATTAATCACAATAATCAAAATAATATTAATCACTTCTCTCGTGTACAGTATTATTGTGCTGAAAGCACATATCACATTTATAATTCTTAAGTACCGTCTGGTACATTAACATTTAATAATACAATATACAAATAAGTTTGTGTGTATGTGTGTAAGTGCTCTAAGTAGTTCGCTATGTCTCACGACTCGACTAGACTTAAACAAGTGACTGACAAAGTCCTCAAATAAACTAACTTCTTGACCAACTGGCAATCAGAACAGTCTGCTTGAACAATAAAAAGAATGCTAAGCCCAATAGCAATATAACAAGCAACTGCGACACAGAATCAGGAACAAGGAGATAATATAACGACACTAAGTAGGGACCATCAGCAGATCCTCCACAAAAGTCACAAAACTCCCATACTACTGAATCTAAGTTCAGCATAAGAAAATCCCCGACTGTGACAATACACAGATACCAGTACAAGTTAGGTCAGAAGCTACAGCTCAGGACCTGAGTTGCTCAGAGTGTCTATGCGACACACAACCTCAGTACAACGTCGAAAATCACTAAATCTATACAGTGTTCTGTGATCAGTCTCCAGAACTAACAAAAATAATGAGACAGAGACGATCTTCCAACAAGGGCCAATAAGGGAGATTTAGGCACTTGTCAGGAATACGTTCAACCACCAAGTGAGTCTAGACCAGACTGAATACTTCAGGTGAGGTGAGGACACCCCATCCTCGATCACGTGATAGCTCCGTGGACAGCTGCAGCTCAGCAACAGAAGCCGGCAGAGTAACGAGCCACAAGCGATAATTACAGTAGGTAGACAATCAAGACTTGAACTATGAGCACATAATATGTTACATCCTACCTAACAAAACTAAGACAAATAATAACATAAAGCAATATATTCACGATTTAGCTATTATCGCAAATATAAGCAATATAAAATTATATGAAAAGGTAATATACATGTATACATATATACATAATATACATTGCAACCCATTCAGGGGTTGCAACAATCCCACCAAGGCAGGGTGGCCCGAAAAAGAAAAACTTTCACCATCATTCACTCCATCACTGTCTTGCCAGAAGGGTGCTTTACACTACAGTTTTTAAACTGCAACATTAACACCCCTCCTTCAGAGTGCAGGCACTGTACTTCCCATCTCCAGGACTCAAGTCCGGCCTGCCGGTTTCCCTGAACCCCTTCATAAATGTTACTTTGCTCACACTCCAACAGCACGTCAAGTATTAAAAACCATTTGTCTCCATTCACTCCTATCAAACACGCTCACGCATGCCTGCTGGAAGTCCAAGCCCCTCGCACACAAAACCTCCTTTACCCCCTCCCTCCAACCTTTCCTAGGCCGACCCCTACCCCGCCTTCCTTCCACTACAGACTGATACACTCTTGAAGTCATTCTGTTTCGCTCCATTCTCTCTACATGTCCGAACCACCTCAACAACCCTTCCTCAGCCCTATGGACAACAGTTTTGGTAATCCCGCACCTCCTCCTAACTTCCAAACTACGAATTCTCTGCATTATATTCACACCACACATTGCCCTCAGACATGACATCTCCACTGCCTCCAGCCTTCTCCTCGCTGCAACATTCATCACCCACGCTTCACACCCATATAAGAGCGTTGGTAAAACTATACTCTCATACATTCCCCTCTTTGCCTCCAAGGACAAAGTTCTTTGTCTCCACAGACTCCTAAGTGCACCACTCACTCTTTTTCCCTCATCAATTCTATGATTCACCTCATCTTTCATAGACCCATCCGCTGACACGTCCACTCCCAAATATCTGAATACATTCACCTCCTCCATACTCTCTCCCTCCAATCTGATATTCAATCTTTCATCACCTAATCTTTTTGTTATCCTCATAACCTTACTCTTTCCTGTATTCACCTTTAATTTTCTTCTTTTGCACACCCTACCAAATTCATCCACCAATCTCTGCAACTTCTCTTCAGAATCTCCCAAGAGCACAGTGTCATCAGCAAAGAGCAGCTGTGACAACTCCCACTTTGTGTGTGATTCTTTATCTTTTAACTCCACGCCTCTTGCCAAGACCCTCGCATTTACTTCTCTTACAACCCCATCTATAAATATATTAAACAACCACGGTGACATCACACATTAAATCAGTACCTTGGTTCATTGACCAATCACAGACAAGCCCACCAAAGCTGAACCACCATGGTTCACTTGCAGTAAGCATTGGCAGACTTGCTTACCTGCTGGTTCAGTACAGTGCACTCTGGCTTCTGCTTTGCCATCTGTCACTGTGCTGTACACTTATTATTATTCTATCTGTACATATTGTACATAGTGTACATACCTGTTTATAGTGGGTTATTTTATAGTCTACTGCTGAGTTTTGTTTGCTCCAATTCCCATTACGACCAGGTCTTACATGCCATTCTTTACCTGTGTTCATAATATGGGAGCTCTGTCCTGGAGCTGGAGCTAGAGCTGGTCTTGGTATAGGTCAGATTGTTTTGCTATCGCCTTTTGTATTGGCTGTCAGACTTGCTACTGTGTGTGTGTATCCTGCAAGTCATACTGTGCTATTGCTGCTTGTTGCGTGCATTACAAATAGCATGTTATAGTGGGTTATGTCACCAACACGGGTGAGGCGGTTGGTGTCTGAATATACTCTCCTAAATCTGCCCAAACCATCTCTACAGCATTGCTGGCGAATTGCTCGTTCCATTGGCATAGAATTCCAACGAACCTTCACTGCTGCGCAGCTTCGTGACATTATTCATACCAAATCAAAGGTTGAAGCAACTATGGCGCACCAAACTGAGGCATCTCCCGCTTCAGGAGCTATTAATCGCCGATCTCCTCTTAGGTTCCTTTATAATGTGGGAGAGCTAAAACCAGAGCAATCAGACCAGCAGTCTAGTGAAGCAGGTGGTGCACCGGGTTTGTCTCAGGGCGAGTCGGCTTCGTTAGCACTTAAGCTAAACTCAATCTCAAAACAACCAGAGAGCAGCGAGCATTTACTAAAAAGGAGTTTGATAGTGAGGAGGCAATTTAAGCAGACTGTGAGTGACTACTTTAGCATGCAAAAAACAGTGCCGCTAATACCTCACTTTGTTGAGTCCGAGCCTGAACAGTTTTTCGATGCATTTAAAAACCAGGCTCGAGCATTATGGTGGCCTGGGGAGCACTGGGAAGCACTGGTGTATACAGCATTGTACGGCAAAGCGCAAGAATTTACAGTTGTTTTAAATAATGAAGAATTTGCTGATTATCGGGCATATCAGTATATTCCCGCCAAGAACAGGTGAGAATTCAAATTGTGCAAGCGTCAGCTGGGTCAGTCTCATGAAGACTTTGTAAGGCAGTAGTCAAAAAACTTCACCAAATGCTACAAGGAAAGTGGTGTTGCCAACTTCAGTGATCTAGTGCAGTTACTTTTGGTGAATAACCTGCTGGAATGTGTTGGACCAGAGGTTAGCCTTTCTTGAAGATCATTCGTTGACCACTGCACTGGAAGCAGCCAGGCTGGCTGACACTTTTGAGGCTAACCACTCCTAGTCTGAGCAGTCTAATCATTCTTCCCAACAGCCTGGCATGAATAGAGATTGTCAGGGACTAGTGCCTGACTGGAGGATGAAGTGGCAGGATGAAAGTGAGCAATGATGCCAACCAACTAAGTCGTCTGGTGAGCAACGACATTAAACTTGCCGTCAACCTGGTGAGCGACAACCTCAAACTCATGGTCAACATGGTGAACAACGACGCCAGTATACAGAGTGCTGCCAGCCACAAAATCAACAGGAAGCCAAATTAAAATATGAGGTAACCTGCTTCAGTTGTCATAACCTGGCTACATAAAGTCCAACTGCCCAATTAAGCCCCAATCCTTAGGAAAAATCAACACCCTCCCTTTTGAGATGAACCAGAAAGAAGTAGTGTGTGGTATGACCCCATACTACAGTACATGCCACATCTCCCTTCAAGAGAATGAAAAAAAAAATAAACAAACAACTTTTAGGGATACAGGGGTTTATTGTTCTCTTATAAGAGAGGGAGAACTCCCCCTCTCTGAAAGAACATCATTGTACTCCTCCATTCTTTTAGAAGCATTTGGAGGAGCTGTATTTTCTGTCCCTATGCATAAAATACATGTATAAAGTAATTATTATACAGCATATTTGATTGTAGGTGTTTCTGAGGGATATCCCTATGAAAGATACCATGTTATTGCTGGGTAATAACATTCTTAATTCAACAAAATGTCCAGAACCTATAGTGACTAATTCTTCTTCGATGTTGGCCATAACTCGTGCAAAATCGCAAGAAATGTGTGTCAAGAATGCTGACCCCTTCTTGGACGACTCAGAACTAGGGCAAGACAATTGGTTTTACAAGGAAAACTGGCCAGGGCTTCGTAAATTTAGTGAAAAGTCCCAGACCGAGCCTTCCTACTCCAGGGTTGCAGGATTGCAGTGATCCTTCCTTAAACTTTGCTGTTCAGGTAACCATCGGTGAATCCCACTCAGATCACCTAGTCAAATATAAAATTACATGATCTACTGCTCTGCACAGAGAATGGTAAGGAGGTAGTGAGAAGCCCAAAAACAGATAGACTGGTAGTTCCTAAGAAATATGGGTCACAAATTTTGAACATAGCCCACAATTTCTCTTTAGGAGGCCATTAAAGAAATACAATAACTACGTATAGAATATTGAAGGAGTTTTAATGACAAAAAAATAAGGCAGGATGTGAAGAATCACATACGCACGTGCAGGGAATGTCAGGAAGTAGGTAAATCTGGACACCCCATTAAACCTGTGCCACTTCCATACCTGCAGACGGAGAACTGTTAGAATATCAAAATGGTATACAGTACTGACAGGTTGGTAGGAGAACTGTTTGAAGAGCTAATCATTGATTGTATTGGACCATTACCAAAATCCACGTCAGGACACCAGTACCTGTTTACTATCAAGGACAAAGCTACTAGGTATCCTGAAGCAGTCCCAGTGCGCAGTATCAGCACCAAAGCTGATACTGGATTCCTAACTCTATCCAGAGCGACCAGGGTACTAACTTTACAGCAAAAACTTTTAGCTTTAACTAGGCTAGGTATAATTCATAAATTATCCACTGCTTATCATTCTCAGTCCTAAGGCGAAAAGATTTCATCAAACTTTAAAAACCATGATGTAAACTTTTCGTATGCATTTCCCTACAGACAGGGATGAATCACTTCCTCCGTTGCAGGAATCCACAGGGAACAGTCCATTTGAGCTAATCTTCGGGAACGAGGTCCTCTGCAAGTGCTCAAGGAAGGATGGATGGAAGTAGACGCCTGCATAGCACTCTACAACCCGTCATCAAGGTTGCAGGTGGTCCATCAGTTGGCTAAGGCCAACTGAGGTATGACAGAAACGGTGGTATGACAGAAATGCAAAGTTTCACTCCTTCAATCCAGGAGACAAGGTGCTGGTGCAGGAAGCTATACCTGGCCACACCTTAAAAGCTAGATTTATAGGGCCCCTGCAAATCGTAAGTAAAATCTCTGATGTAAATTGTGTGGTAGCTCCCCTTGACAAACCCTCGAAAAGTAAAATTTACCACATAAATTAAAATATTTAAGTCCACATAAAATCCAAGTAAGGACTCTGTCTTCTTTCTCTGTAGACGATCTTGATTCCTTGCACATCATTCCAGAAATTCAAGTTAAGCTTCCTAATTCTGTCCTCAAGGACCCAAGCCGTTTAATGATGGGGCTGTCTAAAAATAAAAACAAATAAGTCTAACTGTCTTCTTACAAACTTACCCTGACATATTTTCGAACTTCCCGAGAAAATGTACCTTGGGATATCATGATGTAGATGTTAGAAACACTAAGCCTATTAAACTCTACCCCTACAGAGTTAATCCTGAAAAACAGAGGCTACTTCAACAGGAGGTAGCATTTCCATTAGAAGACGGATTAGTGAAGGAGTCATCCAGTCCGTGGGCTTCACCGTGCATCCTTGTTAATCTGATGGTTCTCGAATGTGCACAGACTACCCTAATGCTAATGAGGTCACTATTCCAGATGCCTACGTTCTGCCATGTTTGGATGATGTAGTGGACTTTGAGGGTAAGGCTACTTTTGTTTCCAAATTAGCCTAAAAGGTTACTATCAGGTACCTTTGACAGATAAGACAAAGGAAATCTTTTCCTTCGCAATTCCAGGAGGTCGCTACCAATTTACAGTAACCTCATTGTCGCTGGCAACGTTCCAGAAGCTGATCCATCAGCCTATTAGGGGATTAGAAGGCACGACAGCTTATCTAGACGATACAGCAGTACTTTCCGATACGTGGGGTAAAC
The DNA here is from genome assembly GCF_038502225.1 of Cherax quadricarinatus. Taxonomy (NCBI): domain Eukaryota; kingdom Metazoa; phylum Arthropoda; class Malacostraca; order Decapoda; family Parastacidae; genus Cherax; species Cherax quadricarinatus. The sequence goes on along the minus strand of NW_027197251.1, from coordinate 46,902 downwards.
ATGTTTCCTGACTTAAAGCTCTCTTGGAGAAGTTTAAGAGTTTCTAATTAGCTTTTAATTTGTCTAAGTCTTGCTTTGGCCAGTCTACTATTACTTTTTGGGCCATGAAGTAGGTAATGGTAAAGTAGCCCCTAAATTTTCTAAAATTCTTGTCATTAAGAATTACCCAGTACCTCATGATAGAAAATCCCTCAAGCGTTTCTTAGGTATGGTAGGTTTCTACAGACGATTCTGAAAGAACTTTACAGATGTTGTAGCCTCCCTAACCTCACTTACCAGTCAGAAACAAAAATTTCCATGGACCCCATAGTGCCAACAAGCTTTTAATAAAGCCAAACGGCTACTTTCTACTGAACCCATTCTTCTGTCTCTCGTTTTTTCAAAACCTTTTTTATTACAGGTTGATGCATGTGAGTCAGGGGTAGGGGCAATACTCCTATAAAAATCTGGGGAAGAATGCTTTCAGCCTGTGCGCTACTTCTCTGCCAAGTATCAACCTCACCAAAGGGCTTATGCCACCGCTGAGTAAGAAGGCCTCGCTCTGATACTTGCACTGGCACATTTAGAGGTCTACGTGGTCTAAGTGGTCACAGTCAACAGCGATCACAATCCGTTGATCTACCTCAACTCCATGAAAAACCACAATACACATCTGATGAGATTGAGTCTCAGACTGCAACCTTATAATATTAAACTTGAACGTATTCCGGCAAGGAAAATAAGGTGACTAATACCCTTTCCCGTATTTAATTTAGATTAGGATGTGTTAGGGACCAGATGGGTAGCTTAGCTCTTTCACCCCCCTCTTTATAAAATGTGTTTTCATTTTTTTTTTTTTTTGTGAAGGGACATTCTGCTGCAGTCCGCAGGTGTCCTGAACCAATATTAGTCCTAATGTCTGGTGTCTTGCTCTAGGAGAGAATTTGACTTTAAGTCTCAAGAAAAGTTGAGCCATATCTAATGAGTTGGATGGTTGAGAGGAAAGGTGGTTCCATTTATTGTTCATTGCCATGGAGGCACGCTAACCATGGAGATGAAGGCCTAGTCCTGGCTATTAAAGCCCTTTAGGGATAGGGGTGTGGCATGCAAAGAGTATATTACAATTCATTCGGCATATGTCACTCTCCCATATAGGCTGCCCAGTGAACCGAGTGCTAAAAGTTTACAATTGTTAGGGTACTCATGGTTCAATCAGTACCTTGGTTCAATGGGCAATCACCACAGGCGAACCCGTCAAATGTTGAAGCAATGTGGTTCACTTGCAGTCAGCATTTGCCAGACTTGCCGACCTGCTGGTTGAGTGTGGTGCTCTCTCTCTCTCTGGCTTTTGCTTTTGCCATTCTGTCATTGTCCTGTTGTACACTTACTATTCAATCTCTCTATATAGTGTACATAAGTGTACATACTTGTACATATCTGGCAAATTATATCTGGTGAAGGAAATACAAGTTATAGTCTATGAACGACTCTCAATGAATAAACAGAAAACTGACCAATCCAAAAGATGTAGCCACTCAAAGCTATAGAGCTCAAAGTAGGAAGATTTTGCAACCAGTTCACCTGTGATTTGGTTATATCAGCTGCATCACCTACGATTTTAATATCTCCTCCCATAACCACAAAGGCTTTCGAGGTAGTTATTCTCATGGCCCTCAAAATCATAAAGTCCATTAACTCAAGGAAAAAGTCTTGTCCAACGATTGCCAGTGAGCAAGCAAAATAGATCAGGATTTGAATATGACCTTTGTACATACCAGGTAAATGTCCTAAACACTGAGATAGTAAGGTTACAGTGGTGCCACTAACACACCCTAATCAAAGTTGAGGTAGTTGTTAAATCATTAGATTGCTCGCTCCGTGACTGAGTGGTTACAATGTACGGCCCGCTATGTACAGGATCACGGTTGTATTCCCCATCTAGTTTTTTTGTTTATTCATTGACAGTCGCTCATTACTACTGGTTATGGGTTTATGGACTATATGGCTTTGAGGGATGTTAAAATAGATCAACCACATAAGTTCATGGGACTGTAGAATAATGCAACAAAGGCTCATTTGGTGCTGCTGTTATAACCAGATCAAAACTGTTCTGGTTGTAAAGTCATATTGTAAAAACAGTAGTCGAACTGCTCCAGTGTTGGACTAAGTACATGGACAACAGATCAGGTCCCCGCTCAGTATTCTAGTAATTCTTTGACAGTTGTTTCTTTGGACTGAAGTAATCTTGGGTTTATGGAATATCTCGCATTGAAGGATGCGTGAATTTAATTAAATGTTAACTTTTGAGGCTCTCAGATGAGACAGTAGTCGCAGTTGGTACCTCTGATACATTTTATTCTATACATTGCAAATAATACAAATACGGAGATACTACATCCATTAATAACTGCGGACTCACACTCTCCGAAAAAAAACAATATATTCCACAGGAGTGCGTCATATTTTCTGAGTGTTGAGTTGTCGAAGGACAATGCACACCTCAAGAAGTAAGCCAGACACCTTGTGAGGAGATACAGGGCAGTGTTAGACACCTTGTGAAGAGATACAGAGCATCCTGGTAATCCAGATCACCTTTTCTCTCGTCCACCTTCAAGTCATTCTGTTTGATCTTGAGGACTGTACCGACGACCTGATGACACGGCGGTGCTCCCAGTAGGATGCTCTTAGACGGAGTGGTAGTTAAGACTTCCCGATTGATTTCTCGCACAGCTATGATTATTTCCTGGTTTGCAGTGATGATTTCACACTAGGAGGGATTGAGAATGAGCCCTACAAGAGTGCCGTCATCCAGTGACTTCTCTTATCACCATCCAGAAGAGAAATGGAGTGAGAGGGTCACTCTGCTTAACTACTTCTGGTGAGGCGATTTCATGCTCACCTAACAAAACAAGTGAAGTTTTGCTGAAGAAAGCTTAAGTGATCTGCGCTTCACAGCTGACAAGACCACATCTCTTTTCACCATAATAAAATCTAAAGCCTTGGCTTCATGGGTTCGAATCCTCGGCTACTCGCAGTGTTGTTATTGATATATAGTATACATATATATATATATAAATATATATATATATATATATATATATATATATATATATATATATATATATATATATATATATATATATATATATATATATATATATATATATATATATATATATATATATATATATATATATACATATATGCAATAAGATCACAGTAAACAGGTGATTTCAGAATATGCAAAACAACCACTGTGAAAGAATAGAGAAATTCCAAGCACTTTCGTGACTACTCGCATTATCAAGGAACTATGAAAGTAAAGCATCCAAGGAAGGTATATAAGGGGTCTGGCCAACACCTCATTATCAGATCCCACAACAGTTAAACACCTGACGCGCGCCGGCCCAACTGGACAGATCCTTCGCACAACCCACCAAGAAACTATTCTACCCAAGAAAATTAAAAAAATTATTATTTGTCCAGTGTATTATTAAATTCTTCCCAAATTCTATTAATTATAAATGGATCTAATTTATATAAACCAAAGGAAATATTCATATTATTGTTTCATAAAAAGCAGTTTTGACAATAATATGAATATTTCCTTTGGTTTATATAAATTAGATCCATTTATAATTAATAGAATTTGGGAAGAATTTAATAATACACTGGAGAAATAATAATTTTTAAAATTTTCTTGGGTAGAATAGTTTGTTGGTGGGTTGTGCGAAGGACCTGTCCAGTTGGGCCGGCGCGCGTCAGGTGTTTAACTGTTGTGGGATCTGATAGTGAGGTGTTGGCCAGACCCCTTATATACCTTCCTTGGATGCTTTACTTTCATTGTTCCTTGATAATGTGATATATATATATATATATATATATATATATATATATATATATATATATATATATATATATATATATATATATATATATATATATATATATATACATATATGTAGAAAACAACCACTATGAAAAAATAGCGAACTTCCAAGCTCAGACCACACATCGGGACACACGGAAAAATGCATATACCCACTACACATGCAGTTACAACATGGCTTGCACCAGCAAAAGATGATTTTCTATGTAAAAATCGATATTAAGGCAATCACGAACGTATGAGAACACTGAGTGGAATTAACACGTGACATATCTGAAGCAAATTGCTCACTGTGAAACTATAACACTGTCGATGTGACATCATGTGGTGATGTCAGGAGTGACGTCGTGAGGGATGTTGTGAGGTGACATCGGTAAGTGACATCAGGGCAGCATGGTGACGTCGGGATCCCGTCGCGAGGTGACGTCAAGCAGCACTGTAATGTTGGGGTGACGTCAGGCAACGTCTTGGAGTGACGACAGGGAGATGTCACGAGGTGACATAGCGAGATGTCGTCAGGCTACGTTGAGAGTGATGTTAGGCAGACGTCGTGGGTGACGTCGCGAGGTGACGTCGAGCAGACGTCCTAGGTGACGTCCTGGAGTGAGGTCGGACTGCATCGTGATGTCAGGGGAGTGATGCAGGCAGCATGGTGATGTCATGGGTGATGCCAGGCAGCAGATAACAGCATGTGGCTTTGGTAACTCATGTGACTCTTAGTCCATGTGGCTTGTAGATTCACGTGGCCTTATGCACATGTGGCTTCGTGATCCATGAGGCTTCGATTGACCTCGGACACTCGGATACACAGCTCTGGCAAAGAATTTACACTGAATTCATAGAAAAACAGCAAAGAGGGTGTGAGAGTGTAGTGATGTATGGTGGTAGTGTAATGAGTACGGGTGGTGTATGGCGAGGGAGGATCCGGCTGCTTCCACGCTTCGGAGGCTACGTTACTGCATTTGGGTTCTTGGTACACAAGGAGTGTGTTGCCCAAGGCCCGGAGGGCCATGCCCGGAAGACAGAGACGTCGGCTGCCTGAGAGAGGCAGGGTATACGTGGTGCAGGCTGAGCTGGGTAGGCCTGTGGGTGGCAGCACCATCATGGTGCGAAATGTGAACCCAGCTGGGCATACATTATATATTACATTCCTTTCACAAAATAATACGCTGTTCACACTCCAACAGCTCGTCAGGTTCAAAAAACTATTCCCATCCATACACTCCTATCTAACACACTCACACAAGCTGCTGCATATCCAAGCCCTCTTTTACCCTCTCCATCGTTTCCTAGGACGATCTCTACACCTCCCGTCCACTACAGATTTATTCACCCTCCAACTCATTCTATTTTGATCCATACTCTCCTAATGTCCAAAACATCTCAACAACCCCTTGTCAGCCTTGTGAACAATACTTTTAGTAACTCCACACCTCCAAATTTCCACACTACGAGTTCTCTGCATAATATTTACATCACACATTGTCCTTAGACACGACAGCTCCACTCCACTGCCTGCAGACTCTTCTTTGCTGAGCATTTGCAACCCACGCTTCTCACCCATATAAGTGTGCTGGTACAAGTATACCCTCATACATTCCCTTCTTTGCTTCCATGGATAAAGTTTTTTTATCTCCACAGATTCCTCAATGCATCACTCAACATTTTTCTTCTTCTCCCAAATATCTGAACACATTCACTTCTTACATACTCCCTCCATCTGATGTGATATCCATTCTTTTCTTTACCTAACTCGTTTGATACCTTCATCAACCTAGCATTATCTATGTTCACTTTTAACTTTCATCCCTTACACACTCTTCAGAACTCGTCTACTATCCTTTGCAACTTCACTTTAGAATCTCCCAAAAGCACAGTATCATCGACCAAAAGGAACTGTGTCAACTCCCATTTTGTATATGATTCCCTATAATTTAATTTCACCCCTCTTCCCAACACCTACATTTACTTCCTTAACAAACCCGTCTATAAATATGTTAAAAACCATGGTGACATTACAAATCCCTGTCTAAGGCCTACTTTTACTGCAAAGTAATCTCCCTCTCTCCTACACCCTCTAATCTGAGTCTCACTATCCACATAAAATCTCTTTACAGCATTAAGTAACTAATTCATACACTTGCAATATTTGCCACATTGCTCCCTATTCACCTTATCAAATGCCTTTTCTTAATCCATAAATGCAATGAAAATTCCCCCACTGTTCACTTATATGCTTCAATGTAAACACTTGATCTACATATCCCCTACCCATTCTAAAACCTCATTGCTCATCTGCGAGCCTGTTCTTTGACTTCTAATTCTTTCAATAATAACCATACCATTCACTCTACCTGGTATACTCAGTAAAAGCATTCTCCTATAGTATTAAAAATCTCTTTTGTACCACTTCCCTTTACTTAAAGGAACTGTACACGCTCTCTGCCAATAAATACCAACCACTCCAAAACTTTGAAGCTAATTTTATTCTCCCCACTCTTTGGTGTACTAACCTACGAGCAGCATATATATATTATTGTAACCACAAAGGAGTGGTATTGATCAATAACAACACTGCACTAGCCAAGGATTCGAACCCATGTTGTTATTGATCAATACCACTAGTTCGTGGTTACAGTAACATAAATATGCTGCTCGTAGGCTAGTACACCAAACAGGGATGAGAATGAAATTAGCTTGAAAGTCCCCACACCTTCTTATGTTCTCGGATCAAGAGTAACACACCTAGCATGGCTGAGTGCTTGGTTCTTGTAGGATTGGGTGATCCTGTGGGTTAAGGCGCCATGTGGTTCTCTCTCACAATGGCGTGTCAGTACAATATGGTTCGAATCCTTGGCGAGCGCAGTGTTGTTATTGATCAATACCACTCGTTTGTAGTTACAATAATTTATATATATATATGTATATATATATATATATATATATATATATATATATATATATATATATATATATATATATATATATATATATATATATATATATATACACAGGACAAGCCACGGGGGGTGGAAATCTTTAGCTCAAGTACTTTCACACTTAGAAGTGCGTCATCAGGAGCTGTGCTACTCTGAGACCTCTCTCCCTGCTTTGGTTGCTCTCTTGCAACATTGCAGAGTCCTGATGACTCACTGAGACGTGAGAAAGTACTTGAGCTAAAGAGTTCCACCCCCCGTGGCTTGTCTTGCATAGTTACGATCGCCCATCTGCAATTGTGGCAAGATATATTAAAAAGAATAAGCAAATTTCGGAGTAAACGTGTTACGTGGTGTCCGTAATAACCAAACAACTACTATGAAAATATTTCAAGGAAGGAAATGTTGCCCACTTGCCATAAACAATGTTGTGAGCGACAGTAATATTCACATGGATAAGGAGGACGACGAGTCTCTTTCAAGTGACTCGTAAACACTTACTATCACGTCAGAACATCATCGCAAGAACAACACAGAAATTAATTTAACGTTCCCCAGCGTAATGTACCATAATCCTACATTAACATAGTGTACCAAATATCCCCGTAACGCATAACGTATCACTATAACAATCCCACACTAACACACAGAGTACTACACCCTCGCTAATAAAGTACCACACACCTCCCAAAGTACCACACACCCCAAAGTTCCTTACACCTCACTAGTGCGTAAAATATAACACTTCAACACAAAAATGTTATGTGCAACACCCCAGACTCAGAAAAATAAACACAGATACAGTATAATCTGAGCCCTTACTGACTTCGTTTCGCCCACACAGTGGCCTTGATCAAGTCAAAAACAAATCTACTTAGAGTGCATTCCGGGGATCAATGCCCCCGAGGCCCGGTCCATGACCAAGCCTCCTGGTGGATCAGGGCCTGATCAACGAGGCTGTTACTGCTGGATGCACGTAGTCCAACATATAAACCACAGCCCGGCTGATCTTGCACTGATTTTCGGTGTCTGTCCAGCTTCCTCTCGCAGACAACCAGGGGCCTTTTGGTAATTTCCCTTATGCCTGGAGGGAGACTGTTGAACAGTTTTGGGCCCCGAACACTTATTGTGTAACAATGGCGCCCTACTTTTCACTGTGGGTATGTTGCATCGCCTACCAAGTCCTTTCCTTTCGTAGAGAGTGATTTCTGTTTGCAGATGAGGGACCAGTCCCTCCAGCATCTTCCAGGTGTATATTATGATGTATCTCTCGCCTGCGCTCCAGTGAGTACAAGTCCAGTGCTGCAAGGCGTTCCCAGTAGTTAAGGCGTTTGATGCAACTTAAATGAAAGGTAAAGGTTCTCTGTATATTCTCTATATCTGCAAATTCATTTGCCTTGAATGGGGATGTTAATGTACAGCAGAATTCCAGCCTAGCGAGAACAAGTGATTGGAAAAGGATCATCATTGGCTTGGCAAATCTTGTCTTGAATATTCTTATTATATATCCTATCAGTTTCTTTGCATATGTGATAGTGGCACTGTTGTAATCTTTCAAGGTGAGATTCTCAGATATTACTACGCCCAGGTCCTTCATATTACATTTAAGCTCTATTGTGTGATTCGAGTTTGTATTATACTCAGTTCTAGATGTTATTTCTTCCAGTTTTCCATAGCGGAGTAGTTGGAATTTGTCTTCATTGATCATCATATTGTTCTCTGTTGTCCATTGGAAAACTTGGTTTAAATCTTCCTGGAGATTTGCCGTGTTTTCAATGAACGACACTCTCAAGCAGATCCTAGTATCGTCTGCAAAGAATGATATGGTGCCATGGTTAACATCTCTGTCTGTTTGATATGAGGATGAGGAACAGGATAGGGGCGAGTACTGTGCCTTGTGGAACAGAGCTCTTCACTATGGCATTTTCCGATTTAACTCTGTTTACCACTATTCTTTGTGTTCGATTGGTTAGAAAGTTGAAGATCCATCTGCCTAGTTTGCCAGTTATCCCTATAGCACGCATTTTGTGCGCTATTACACCATGATCGCACTTGTCAAAGGCTTTTGCAATATCTGTGTATACTACATCTGCATTCTGTTTGTTTTCCAGTGCATCCAACACCATATCATAGTGGTCCAGTTGTTGCGAGAGGCAGGAACGACCTGCACTGAATTCATGTTGCTCTGGATTGTGCAATTTTGGGGAGTCCAAGTGGTTTGCAATCCTGCTTCTTAGAACTCTTTCAAAGATTTTTGTGATGTGGGACGTTAAACCTATTGGTCTATAGTTCTTAGCTATTGCCTTGCTGCCACCTTATGGAGTGGGGCTACATCCGTTGTTTTTATTGACTGTGGAATTTCCTGTGTCTGTGCTCCTTCTCCATAGCATACTTAGGGCCCGTGAGAGGGGTTTCTTGCAGCTCTTAATGAACACAGAGCTCCACGAGTCTGGGCCTGGGGCTGAGTGGATGGGCATGTTGTCGATGGCTTTCTCAAAGTCTACTGGAGTTAGGGTTATGTCAGAAATTTGGCATACATTGGCAGGGTTTTGAGGCTCATTCATGAAAAAAAATTGTTTGGATTTTCTATCTTTAAACTGATTAGTGGCTCGCTGAACACTGAGCCATTCTAAGATTTCAATATCTCACTTATTTCTTTGTTGACATCTCTGTACGATCCGTCTTGTCTGAGCAGGGGCCCTACAGTAGAAACGGCTTTTGCATAGTTTTTGGCATATAAAAAGAAATTTTTCTAATTTCTTTCAATTTCACTAAATACTTTTAGCTCATCTTGTCTCTCCTGGATCCTGTATGAGTCTTTAACTTAAGCTCAATATTTTCCAATTTCCTGGCTAGCGTTTCCTTCCGTGTTTCAGATAATATGGCATTCTTTAGGAGCTCAGTGATTCTTTGCCTTCTCCTGTAGAGCGAGCATATCTCTCTCTCTCTCTCTCTCTCAAGTTTACTTCGTCTCTTCCGTTTTCTTAGGGGAATATGCCTTGAACATACTTTTCAACGTACTAGTTAGGATCCATGTAATTTAAGATATCTTCCCAACATCTTTCATTTAGAACACAGTTTACCTGGTCCCAGTTGATTTTCTTCTTATTGAAGTTAAATTTGGCAAAGGTACTCTCTTAGCTGTATGCATTTTGCTGATGAGGACCCTCGTGCACGTAAGTCTGGACATCGATTAGATTGTAATCAGAATTAGTTATTTTTTATAATGTTATGTTTCTCACCAGGTCCTCAGAATTTGTGAAAACAAGGTCTAGTGCGTTCTCCAGTCTTGTTGGCTCCACTATCTGCTGACTTACAGCGTGTTTATTGCAGAAATTCAGCAGCTCAAGTGTGTGTAACTTTTCATCTGAGATGCCTCCAGGGATTACTTCTGCTACAACATAACTCACTAGATTCTTCCATTTTGTATGTCTTAGATTGAAGTCACCAAGCTGCGAGATGTTTGGGGATGGGGATGGAAGGTTATACAGACAGCAGTCAAATTTTGATAGCTGTTCCTTGAACTGTTAGGAAGTTGCATCCGGTGGCTTATATACAAGCACAATGACTAAGTTGTCGTTCTCGATTTGTATTGTTAGAACTTCAGCTACAATATATGTGGTTTACCTGGAGTGTACCTGGAGTGTACCTGGAGAGGGTTTCGGGGATTAACGACAATGCTGCTCGGTCTGAGACAAGGCCTCGTGGTGGATCAAGGTCTGATCAACCAGGCTGTTACCACTGGCTGCAAGGAAACTGATGTGCGAACCGCAGCCCGGAGGGTCAGGTTCTGACTTTAGGTACCTGTCCAGCGCATTTTTGAAGACAGGCAGGGGTCTATTCGTAATCCCCTTTATGTATGCTTGGAGGCAGTTGAGCAGTCTTGGACCCCAGACACTTACTGTGTTGTCTCTCGATTTACTTGTAGAGCCCATGCTTCTCATTGAAGGAATGTTGCATCTCATGCCGAGACTTTTGCTTTCAGAGGGAGTGATTTTTGATTGCAAGTTCGGTACTAAGCCCTCTAGGATTTTCCAAGTGCATACTATCATGTATCTCACTCGCCTGCATTCCAGGGAATACAAATCAAGGCTCTTCAACCGTTCCCAGTAATTTAGGTGCTTTATCGTATTTATGCGTGCCTTGAAAGTTCTTTGTACATTCTCCAGGTCAGCAATTTCACCTGCCTTGAAGGGGGCAGTTAGTGTAGAGCAGTATTTCAGCACAGAGCGAACAAGCGATTTCAAGAAAATCATCACGGGCTTGGGAGATGTGGTAGATACATTGTTCTGGTCTTAGAAGGCGAGATCCTCTGACATTATGACTCGCAGGTCCTTCACATTACTTTCTCGCTCTATTGTATGGTTGGAATTTGTCGTGTACCCTGATACAGTTTCAATTTCTTCAAGTTTTCCATATCTGAATAGGTGAAATTTCTTTTCACGGAACTTCATATTGTTTTGAGTGGCCCATTTGAAGATTTGGTTGATGTCCGCTTGGAATCTTGCGGTGTCTTAGATGGAGGTCACTGTCATGGCAATCCGGGTGTCAGCCGCAAAGGAAGATACGGAACTATGGGTTGCATCGCTGTCTATGTCAGATATGAGAATGAGGAATAGAATGGGAGCGAGTACTGTGCCTTGTGATACAGAGCTTTTCACAGTAACTGCCTCAGACTTTACTCTGTTTACTATTTCTTCTTGTGTTATATTTGTCAAGAAGTTATAGATTCATCTACCAGTTTTGCCTGTGATGGGTTTATCACGCAGTTTGTGTGCTATTACACCATGGTCACACTTACCGAAAGCTTTTGCAAAGTCTGTGTATACTACATATGTATATTCAGCATCCAGGACCTTGTCATAGTGGTCAAGTAGCTGGGACAGGCAGGAGCGACCTGCTCTAAACCCGTGTTGCCCTGGGTTGTGTAACTGATGGGTATCTAGGTGGTTGGCGATCTTGCTTCTCAGAACTTTTTCAAAGATTTTGATGATATGGAATGTTAGTGCTCTCGGCCGGTAGTTCTTTACAATCGCTTTACTGCCTCCTTTGTAGAGTGGGGTTATGTCTGTTGTTTTTAGTGAGTAAGTGATGAGCACTGTGTCCATGCTCCCTCTCCATAGAATGCTGAAGGCACGCGACGGGGGCTTGTTTGAGTTCTTGATGAACACGGAGTTCCACGAGTCAGGGCATGGGGCAGAGTGCATAAGCATGTCATTAGTTGCCTTTTCAAAGTCTTGAGGTGTTAGGATAATATCCGAGATTTTTGAGACGACCAAATTTTGGGGCTCAGTCATAAAGAATTATTTGAATTGTCGACCCTTAGTCTGGGCAGCGGCTCGCTGTCACCAACAAATAACTGTTGCGATGTACACTATCATTCTTCACATCAAAACAGAGTTAAACTGTCAGTATTCTCAACAAGGTTCTTGAGAGCCTTACGTATTTGTAGTCCACAATTCATAGATGAATAAATCTCCATAAATTATGAAATGATCTAAAAAAGACAAGAAACTTAATTTATAAATCCTTTAAAATTGCCAGAAATACTTTTTACAAAAAAAAAAAAAAAAAAAAAACGGACAGCCAACCTTACTGAGCTAAAAATATGTTGGTTCTTCCTTACCATGAAAACTTGATTGATATGGCTTCTCTTCTTAAGACTTTCAATATCAAAGTTGTATTTAAAAAAATTTGATACAGTAAAAAAAAATTTTGATAAAAAAATTCCCCCAATATGCTGATGAATGTGTCTTTCAAATTCCTTGCAAAATATGCGATAAATTTTATTACGGTCAATCTGGTAAAAGTCTCGAACTAAGACTAAAAAACGTAAATATAGCATTGGAACTGTGCAAGATTCTATATTTATATGTGAGAGATATCTATATATATATTAAGAAAGTCCATGGTATATATATATATATATATATTTCTTTTGTTTTATATATATATATATATATATATATTATATATAAAAAATATGCTTGGGTAGAGTATATATATATATATATATATATATATGCTTTCCTGTTGATATAGATATATATATATATATATATATATGTCGTGCCGAATAGGCAGAAGTGTAAAAATACTTGCGATCTTGGCTTAAATAGCAACGCTCATCTTGCCATATAGGACAAGTGAAAATTTGTGTATGCAATAATTTCGCCAAAATCATTCTGAACCTAACGAAAAAAATATATTTCACTGTGTTTGTTTAGTATTAAATTATTGTAAACAAATCTAAAATATATTTAGTTGGGTTAGGCTAAAATAAATTGTTCTTGTTATAATAAGGTTAGGTAAGTTTTCTAAGTTCCTTTTGGTGCAAAATTATAAATTTTTACATCAACATTAATGAAAAAAATATATCTTTAAACGTATAAGAGAAAATTTTAGAAAGGACTTAATTTTAAATGAGTTCTTGCTAATTGACCAGTTTTACATATTCGGCACGACATATATATATATATATATATATATATATATATATATATATATATATATATATATATATATATATATATATATATATATATATATATATATATATATATATATATATATATATATATATATATATATATATATATATATATATATATATATATATATATATATATATATATATATATATATATATATATATATATATATATATAGGATGGGGTCCACCTCTGGTGTAAATTGTGGGACCCATAGCCTCGGAGAAGTGGATAAAAAGGCTTCAAGGAAGAATATATATATATATATATATATATATATATATATATATATATATATATATATATATATATATATATATATATATATATATATATATTTATATACACCCAACAGTGAAAGAAAAGGCTCATGTCAGGTGTGTGGAGAGTTTCGAGCACGCAACAGGGCTGGCAGCATTCGTGCACACCATGGGTGTGCGGGATCACATATGCTCCCAGCAGAGAGCAGCCCACAGCCTCCACAGGCAGATGGCAATTCAAGTGGCAACCTCCTCACTTGCGATAACCTTCCATTGGCATTTAAATTCACTGCTAGCAGTACCCTATCCCACATCCCTAAATCGGATCGCCCATATGCAGCAGAGAAATTCACCAACACAGAAGCCCGAGGCACCATCCAAACATGGAGCAACCTCCTCCTGTTCGGCAATGTCTGTCTTGCAGTTCCTGAAAAACGAGGCAAACTGCTAACCACGTCAGTTATCAAGGCAGTGCGCAACTACCCAAGAAAGGATAACTGTGTCCCTCTGCCCCATCATCGCAGGAATCACAAAGGTAGACTCAAGAAAAGTTCTACTGAAAACGAGAAAATTTGCGCACAGTTTAGCAAAAAATCGAAGAAAGTAACGCAGTGGGAGCAATCAGAATAATTATAAGTGACTACATTGTAGCTCCCAAATATGAGACCACGGCCCAAGCACTAAGAGAAAAGCATCCAACCATAGCCATCAACTACAACCCTGAGGAAGACCCAATCACTGAACAATTAATTTTTTCAGAATCAGAAGTTTATAAGGTGATTGTGTCATTTCCAACAGGATCTGCAGGAGGTTACACTGCAATTCGACCTCAGCACCTCAAAGAGATGGTAAATCCAGTACTCGGTGCATCTGCATCAATTCTTCTCACCGAGTTAACAACTTTCGTCAACAACTGCCTGGCTGGGCGAGTCACAGAAGAAATTAAACCTTTCTTTTTTGCAGCCTCAGTATGTGCTTTGAAGAAGAAGGATGGGAGAATCAGACCCACTGCTGTTGGTAACACTGCCATCTCGTTGCCAAAGCAGCAGTAAGAAGCATTCACCTAGAAGCTGCCAGTTTACTCCAGCCACACCAACTGGGCTTTGGGGTCTCTCAAGGAAGTGAAGCCGCAACTCATGCGTCAAGGGCCTACATCAGGGACCTACCAGAAGATAAGGCCGTAGTCAAACTTGATTTTAGAAATGCCATTAATATGGTGAAGAGAGATGTTGTCTTGCCAGTTGTTCGGGATCGGTTCCCCAGTCTTTTTCCCTTCATTTCAGCCGGCTACAGCAAACCCTCAATTCTTTTGTTTGGAGAACGTGAAATTCTCGCATCAGAGGGTGTTCAGCAAGGTGACCCACTCGCTCTACTTCTGTTCAGCTTTGCAGTAAGAGAACTAACTTCCAGCCAATGCAGCGAGCTCAACATCTGGTACCTGGATGATGGCACTCTGGCAGGTACTGAAGAGTCCCTGTTAGAGGAACTACAACTGGTGAAAACACAGGGAGAAGACCTGGGACTCATCCTCAATCCCTCCAAGTGTGAAATCATCACAGCGAACAAGGAAATAATCAATGCCGTGCGAAGAATCCTCCTGGAAGTCTCTACTACCACTCCGTCCAACAGTACCCTCTTTGGAGCACCGCTGGGTCACCAGGCCATCGAGACTATCTTCAATGACAAATTGAATCACCTGATGAGAGTCGAGGAAAGAATAAGCAATCTGGATGCCCATGATGCTCTGTATCTCCTCACAAGGTGTCTTACTATGCCACGACTCACTTCCTGAGGTGTGCACCCTCTTTTGAAAACCCAGCACTCGACGAATATGACGCACACCTGATATTAACCTTTAAGAAGGCACTGAACCTGTCACTAGAGGATCAGCAATGGGATCAGGCAACCCTCCCAGTGCGACTGGGAGGTATAGGGGTGCTCAAAACAACGCATATCGCTTTTCCTGCTTTTCTGTCTTCGTGTTTGGCTTCCAGTGCATTAGTGAAGAAGATTGTCCCCGAACGCTTCAGAGACGTGGTATAAGCTAAAGACTCAGGTTTACTGAAGCAGCAATGTGGTGGGAAACCCTTGCAGACTCCTCCAGTAAAACAAGCTTCTCCAAAAGAGCACAAACAGTCCCACTGAGACATGCGTATCATGGAAAAAATCGCCAACATAATGCTCACCAACGCTTCTGGGAAGGACAAAGCTCGTCTCCTGGGAGTGAAGGCAACACACTCAGGAGATTTCCTGTTAGCTGTTTCCAATTCCTCCCTGGGCACCCGTCTCGACCCACAGGCCATTCGGATTGGTGTTGCTCTTCCCCTAGCCGCCCCCATCGTCAAAGACCTTCCCCCTTGCTATAACTTCATCCCAATAGGGTCGGAGACCCTTGGAGCATGGGGCAAGTGTGCTCTAAAGTTCCTAATAGAGCTGGGTGAAAAGCTCATCATAGAAACAAAGGACCACAGGGCGACCAGCTTCCTCTTTCAGAGACTCAGTGTTGCGATCCAGAGAGGAAATGCCTGCAGCATTCTGGGCACGCGGCCCACCGCCGGGGAGCTGGACGAAGTATTCGAGATGTAGCTCTGAGTTACCTATGTTGTTTTACTTTGTATCAATTTTTTTGTGAATGTTTTGTCAATGTATTTTGTCTTTAAATAAAATATATATATATATATATATATATATATATATATATATATATATATATATATATATATATATATATATATATATATAATATAGGGGGTGGTAGGAGAAAATTCTCAAACAGCTTAAGGGAGAATCTTGAGTTTTCCCTGAAGCAAGTTTATTCTTTTCTCTGAGGATGAGGGTCCCTACAACAGTTCTAGAGGTGGTACCTCCCTATATATATATATATATACATATATATATATATATATATATATATATATATATATATATATATATATATATATATGTATATTCTTCTTATTCTTTTTAGTAATCTTTACAGGAAAAGGGGTTAATAGCCCATTGTTCCCGGCATTTTAGCTGACTTTTACAATACGCATGGCTTACGGAGGAAAGATTCTTATTCCACTTCCCCATGGATATAAATCATAGAATTGATGAGGGAAAAAAGGTGAGTGGTGCGTTGAGGTATATGTGGAGTCAAAAAACGTTATCTATGGAGGCAAAGAAGGGAATGTATGAAAGTATAGTAGTACCAACACTCTTATATGGATGTGAAGCTTGGGTGGTAAATGCAGCAGCGAGGAGACGGTTGGAGGCAGTGGAGATGTCCTGTCTAAGGGCAATGTGTGGTGTAAATATTATGCAGAAAATTCGGAGTGTGGAAATTAGGAGAAGGTGTGGAGTTAATAATAGTATTAGTCAGAGGGCAGAAGAGGGGTTGTTGAGGTGGTTTGGTCATTTAGAGAGAATGGATCAAAGTAGAATGACATGGAAAGCATATAAATCTATAGGGGAAGGAAGGAGGGGTAGGGGTCGTCCTCGAAAGGGTTGGAAAGAGGGGGTAAAGGAGGTTTTGTGGGCGAGGGGCTTGGACTTCCAGCAAGCGTGCATGAGCGTGTTAGATAGGAGTGAATGGAGACGAATGATACTTGGGACCTGACGATCTGTTGGAGTGTGAGCAGGGTAATATTTAGTGAAGGGATTCAGGGAAACCGGTTATTTTCATATAGTCGGACTTGAGTCCTGGAAATGGGAAGTACAATGCCTGCACTTTAAAGGAGTGGTTTGGGATATTGGCAGTTTGGAGGGATATGTTGTGTATCTTTATACGTATATGCTTCTAAACTGTTGTATTCTGAGCACCTCTGCAAAAACAGTGATAATGTGTGAGTGTGGTGAAAGTGTTGAATGATGATGAAAGTATTTTCTTTTTTTGGGGATTTTCTTTCTTTTTTGGGTCACCCTGCCTCGGTGGGAGACGGCCGACTTGTTGAAAAAAAAAATATATATATATATATGTATATATATATGTATATATATATGTGTGTGTGTGTGTGTGTGTGTGTTTGTGTGTGTGTGTGTGTGTGTGTGTGTGTGTGTGTGTGTGTGTGTGTGTGTGTGTGTGTGTGTGTGTGTGTGTGTGTGTGTGTGTGTGTGTGTGTGTGTGTGTGTGTGTGTGTGTGTGTGTGTGTGTGTGAGTGCCTTACCTCCATAGTGGGAAAATTTATGGAATCAATAATTGCCGAAGCAATTCGTAGCCATCTTTACAGGCACAGATTGATTTATGATACTCAACACGGTTTTACAAAGGGGCTTTCCTGTCTTACGAATTTACTAACTTTTTTCACTAAGGTGTTTGAGGAGGTAGATCTTGGTAATGAATATGATATTGTGTATATGGACTTCAGTAAGGCTTTCGATAGAGTTCCACACCAGAGGCTATTGAGGAAACTTAGGGCACACGGAATAGGAGGAGAAATTTTTTCCTGGGTAGAGGCATGGCTGACAAATAGACAGCAGAGAGTTTGCATAAATGGGGAGAAATCAGAATGGGGGCACGTCACAAGCGGTGTTCCTCAGGGGTCAGTGTTGGGCCCGTTGTTGTTCACAATTTACATAAACGACATAGATGAGGGAATAAATAGCGACATAAGCAGATTTGCTGATGACTCCAAAATAGGCCGTCCAATTCATTCTAATGAGGACATTAGAGCACTCCAGGATGATTTGAATAGACTGACGCAATGGTCGGAGGAGTGGCAGATGCAGTGTAATATTGACAAATGCAAAGTTCTAAATGCCCCATATAAACTAAATAATGTAGATCTTAATTCTACCGATTGCGAAAAGGATTTAGGAGTTCTGGTTAGCAGTAACCTAAAACCAAGAAAACAGAGCATTAGTGTTCGCAATAAAGCTAACAGAATTCTTGGCTTCATATCTAGAAGTATAAATAATAGAAGTCCTCAGGTTGTTCTTCAACTCTATATATCCTTGGTTAGGCCTCATTTAGACTATGCTGCTCAGTTCTGGTCACCGTATTACAGAATGGATATAAATGCTCTGGAAAACGTACAAAGGAGGATGACAAAGATGATCCCATGTATCAGAAATCTTCCCTATGAGGATAGACTGAGAGCCCTGAATCTGCACTCTCTCGAAAGGCGTAGAATTAGGGGGGATATGATCGAGGTGTATAAATGGAAAACAGGAATAAATAAAGGGGATGTAAATAGTGTGCTGAAAATTTCCAGCCAAGACAGGACTCGCAGCAATGGTTTCAAGTTGGAAAAATTCAGATTCAGGAAGGATATAGGAAAGCACTGGTTTGGTAATAGAGTTGTGGATGAGTGGAACAAACTCCCGAGTACAGTTATTGAGGCTAAAACGTTGTGTAGTTTAAAAAATAGGTTAGATAAATGCATGAGTGGGTGTGGGTGGGTATGAGTTGGACCTGACTAGCTTGTGCTGCTGGGTCTGGTACAGTGCTCCATCCTTGAGTGGGGATGACCAGACTGGGTGGGTCATTGGGATAATCCGGGGGGTGGGTCATTGGTCTAATCCGGGGGGGGGACATGGACCTGCTCCGCATGGGTCAGTAGGCCTGTAGCAGTGTTCCTTCTTGCTTATGTTCTTCTTATAACACGTTCTTTTTCATTCTCTTTTCCGGATTTTTAAACTTACCTAACCTTTCTCCTCCCCGTCTTTCCCTTCCTTGTTTCACTGTTTCTTTTCCTGATGTGTCTCCCATCTATTCCTCCATATTTTCTCCTGCTCACCTTTGTTGATATTCTTTTCTTACATCCACCGACCATTGTTTCCACTCTTACTGTCTTTCCTTCTCCCGAGATCCATTTCCTTTATTTCCGCTCTCTTTGTATTGTCTTCCTTCTCCATCGTAGTGTTGCAGGTGACAAATGATATTTTATCAGAAACATTATCAGTCTAGGAATTTTTGCTGTTCTCTGGGAGATGACGTAAATGTGTTCCCATTATCCCTAAAGCATCGCGCCCCTTCTTTCTGCGCAAAACCTCTGCCACTTTAAAACACACTAAGCACACACTATACTTAAAACATAAAAATCCTCGTTTATTCATTGCTCTTACCATCGTTAAAAAATTGGTCTGAAATATACACTGGAATTAAATTACGTAAAAATAATATTTAGTCACTAATTAGAATTTAAACGTATATTGGAACGGAAATGAATACTCTAAAATATATAGCACACACAACAAACAAAGAAGACAAATATATTAAAAATTTGCACACGCATATTATTATTGATTCGTTTTGTGTATGTTAATTTCTTTAGCTCTTATTTTATTGGATAGTAGTTCACATAGTAATTCACTATTGGTAATATCCATACTGTTAACTTGTCGTGTCTTTTACTCTATAGTAGAAGTACTGAGACTGAGAAAAAAACCTAGCGTTGCGTGTAGCCCATTCCCTCCAATTGGTTCTATAAAGGGAGGACATTTTAGAATGATTATTCCCTGAACCACCACTCGTCGTTATGAAGCAATTTGGGCTAAAACTTTTGTACTTGTCAAAACATTTTGGGATGCTACCTCTCACGACCTTGTGGTGTTAACTAGCTTGAACATGCAGCGTTATTTCATGGTATGGATTATTATTTATATATTCAAGACGAAACGACAATATGTAAAAGTCAAACATAGTGGTGTCGCCAGCATCAAAGCGCCCCTCTTCAAGAGGGTTCTGGAAAAGTTCTAGCGAGGCATAACCTGCCGAATAAGAACGAAAATAGTGTAAAATTCTTCAACATGTACATTCACATATATAATAATCGGCAGCTGGTATAAAGTAATATAACCTGGCATGGACATGTAGAAATATATCCTGCAGGGCCAAGAATGCAGTCTGACACATTGTCCATGATTTATTTTATGTGTTTATTGTTTAATTGCTAATAACTGACATAAAGTTGCACTGTTATACCCAACCGGCATTGCAAGATGGATATGGATAATAATACAGCAATTTTTTTGTAATAACTCATATTATTTTGTATATTTTTACATTTTTCATAATAATTTTACACTTATAATAATCTGTATCAGTAAGTGAGCTGGAAGATGGTGGTGTCCCGCCTTACACTAGCTCACTACATAAAGAGGAAGGCTGCGGCTAAACACTTAGAGAATTTAATCATTTTACCAACTACTCCCTTCATCCACTTGATCACTTGGCATTTTGGAAATACGTTTACATTTTCACGTCATGGAAGAGGAGACACACACACACACACACACACACACACACACACATACACACACACACACACACACACACACACACACACACACACACACACACACACACACACACACACAGGAGGATGGAGAGACAAAGGTACTGGGGATCACTGGGATGATAAAGCAGCATTGGCAGAACGGATCAAGAGCACAGTGGAACGAATGTGCAAAGAGAAACTAAGCAAGTTTTGCAATTCAGTGGAGGACAGCATATTTACAGAGAACAAGAAGTGAAAATTATGAGCTGCTGCTACTGAGGCAAAGGTGCAGAGCCAGGCTGATTAACTGGTAGTGCTGAATTGGAATATAGAGGTAAGGAATGATTGGAGCAAGGTGCTGCATGCAGGAACATTAGAAGACATTGAGGGGACTTTAGGAGGATAAGGAACAAAGACTTTCTTTGAAGAAATGATATTAGGCCACTGGGAAATATGCAGGACAATAAGGGAAACCACGAAGGAGATACTTAAATTTGAACCAGAGATATGGAGAGAAATGAGAAGATGAGAGGGAAACGTTGCTTATTATTGATGAGGCTCCATAGGGTGGAGGGGAAGACTATGACGAAATAAGACAGGGAGAAGTAAAAGATATTGAAAGTATCATCATAGGAACATGAGAGGAATTGATCTAACTAACAAATTATCGGAGATTTAGGCAGTAGATGAGGGTAAAGAACTGCCCAGTCAAATTGACTTGCAAGATGGAAATGAAACAAGATCCTACGGAGGAAACCACAGTTAAAAGATTCTACATAATACAAGTGAGTGTACTTTGACCACAAAAGAACACAAAAAGAATGAGAACAACTGCAAGAGAGAGTAAGCTGCCAGAACCAAGTAGGGGAGACAGAGCAAATACCGATAGACAGGGAAGCACAGCCTCAAGGAAAACAACAAACACAATTGCCCACAGAGGCACCCACAGCTACCTCTCAATTCCTACCAAACACAATAACCAGAAACAAACCACACTTAGCACCCACACTCCCCACCCCCTCCAACACTAATACCACCACAACACAAGCCTTCTGTGGAAAAAATTCTCCAGTAAACGAGGTATTTCTCAGCCCTCTTAGCCCTCTTCAACCCCCTGAGAGCTTCATCCCTCTTGGAAGAGCGCTAATGGACTCTCTTCCTCATAAACAGATTAATTAAAACATGTGTTTGTATCAGTGTCATAGTCACGCCATCTTCTCATTGCTAGAGTTCAGTTTTCATTGCAAGTACAAGTGACAATTAAATTGAAGTAATTACTCTCTTTCCCTTAGCAGGAAAATTAAGGGAGTTCCTGCACCCACTTTATCTACAGTTTTGGAATATTACGAATTGTAGTATATACCTAGATAATAAAAAAATCTACCATCTTGTAATGAATACTCTTACAGTGTTTAGCAAGGAAGAGAAATGCTGCTGAGTTTAGTATATCCTTTGTAGAGATGCCTGATGAGCGAGATTGCAAAGGGTGGCGATCAGATTGCTTCAAGGAATGGACGAGAAACGTGTGACACGAAAGGGTTGCCTCCTCGAACAAATGACAAAGGTACAGTAGTGACCAGTGCTTTCTTTGACTCTTACTAATTCTAACAATAACAGGAAATTAGAAAAGTTAGACTAATTCCCTTATATAAGCCAGGAAAAATGCAGTAGAACTTATTATGCAGTGTTATTGTGTATCTGTGTTCCTCCTGTTGTGGATAATACCACAAAACTATGAACAAATGACGGAACTAAATTGTGTAGTGCAACTGGTAGCAAGGCATTGCAGAATATTCCCGATGTTGTGGTGAACATCAGTGCAACATTCCCTGAGACACTCAAGCCTTCAGTTCAATCAAATCACCGATATCGGCCTTAATGGTTCTCTCAACACCAAGTCTTAATCTCTTGTAAAGCCAAGTAAACTGCAGTTTTAGGCAGACTCAAAGAGATTAGGGCTGCCCTATTCCAGGTCGTTATGTTTGGGTTTTAAGCCCAAACCAAGTGAGTACAACTGCTACTAAGCATTTCGAATAAAGAATGAAATGCTGAAATATACACTCCTTTGTGGAAAATTATATAATTACTACTCGTTATTCTACCGCTCAGATGTGGGGATACCACGACTCACACGAAGTAGACTTCTTGAATGCGGCTGCAAGAAGTCTGAATCATTATTGAAGCTAAGTTTACTTCATTTTATCTCGAAAGGTAGACTTGACTGGTAAAATTCCAAGCCTACCATAATATCCAGCCGTGCCTATCATACCCTCAGCCTGCACCAACAACAGCCATCTCCCTGAATACAGTTTTGGAAACGAAGCTGAAGCTATGGTACACCAACACAGGTAGAATATCAAATGACAGTGACAAATGACAGCAAAAAATCACTGAGACATCCCCAGACATCATAGCACTCATAGAGACAAAGCTCAGGTGGTGATAACAGATGTGTTCTTTCCATTTGGATACAAGGTCCTGCAGAAAGACAGAGGGAACAGAGGAGAGAGCAGAAGTTTCACTGTTCATCAAAAAGCAATGGAATTTTGACGAGATTGGAGGACTAGTCAGAGATAAAGCAGATGACTACATATTACTAACACTTCTAAGTGGGGGTCCAAAGTAATGATACAGCCCATCGTCAAACAGTAGGAGACCAAGACAAAGAATACAGTGAGAGGATGAAAGCGATGGTGGCCATACTAGCTGAGGTGGCCAGAAGGTCCCACATAAGTAGGGCAAAGTTACTCATCATGTGGGATTTCAACCACAAGGAGACAGACTGGAAAAATCTGGAGCCACATGGGGGACTGCAGTCGAGAAGAGCCAAGATGCTTTAGGTGGTGCTGGAAAGCTTCATGTACCAACATGTTAGGGGCACAACCAGAGAAAGATGACATAATGAACCACAGATGCTGGACCTCATATTCACATTGAACACATAGGGGAAAATCACACTCAAATCGCCCTTCGGCGCTAGCGATTTGTGGTCCTGAGTTTCAAGGAAATAATAGAGATAACAATAAAGAGTGAAGAAGCACGGAAAGGACCGAAGAAACCAAACATCAAGAAAAGAGGTAACTGAAACAATTGGAAGAGAAGAATGAGCCCATCATTTACTCGGAGGTGTAGAGAAGCCAAAGCCAAGTGTGCTAGAGCATGGAAAAAGTATAGTAGGAAAAGGACTTGGAAAACCACAGAGTTGAGCAGAAGGGCCAAAAATTAATATGCATGCATAAAGAGAGAGAGGTGCAGCAGCAATACGAGAATAAAACAGCATCAAAAGCCATATCTGGCTCAGAGTTGTTATACAGACACATCAGGAGGAAAGTACCTGTTAAAAATCAGGTAATCATGCTGAGGAAGGAAGGAGGGGAACTTACAGGGGGAAACCAGGAAGTATGTGAGGATCTGAGCTCATGATTCAGGCAGGTATTCACAGTGGAGACAGAGAGGCTTTCAGCAAACTGAGGGAGTATGGTGCACCAGCAAGTGCTGTACACACTGCACACAACTGAGGAAGTGGTGAAGAAACTACTAGGATAACTACATACCTCGAAGGCGGTGAGACCAGATAACATCGCTCTTAGGGATCTGATTCACTGTGCACCACTAACAACAATTTTCAGTAAATCAATTGAAACAGGGCAACTGCCTGAGGTG
Organism: Cherax quadricarinatus; assembly: GCF_038502225.1. Classification (NCBI taxonomy): domain Eukaryota; kingdom Metazoa; phylum Arthropoda; class Malacostraca; order Decapoda; family Parastacidae; genus Cherax; species Cherax quadricarinatus. The sequence continues at coordinate 22,482 of NW_027197251.1, read as the reverse complement.
TGGGAGGCAACAAATGTAATACCAATTTTTAAGAAACGAGACAGACAGGTAGCACTAAACTACAGACCTGTGTCGCTGACATGTGTAGTATGTAAAGTCATGGAGAAGATTATCAGGTGAGGATTGGTGGAGCAACTAGAAAGGAATGGGCTCATACATGACAATCAGCTCGGCTTCAGGAAAGGGAAATTCTGCATCACAAATCTACTGGAGACTTACAGTAACGTAACAGACATGCGACAGGAGACAGAGGTATGGGAACACGGCAGTTTCTTCGACTGTAAGAAGAGATTTGTGCAAAAGCTAGAGAAGTATGCAGGAATAATGGGAAATGCACTGCAATTAATCAGAGAATAACTGAGAGGAAGGGAACAACAAGTGATGAGACATGACAAGGTGTCAGAGTGAGCGTCTGTGACGAACGGGGTCTCTCAAAGGTCAACCCTAGGGCCTGTGTTCTTTCTGGTAAATGTGAATGACACAAGGGAAAGTCCCTATTTACAGACGATGTGAAGCTAATGAAGAGAATTCAGTTGGATGAAGATCAGGCAGGACTACAAAGGGATTTACACAGGCTGGAAGCCTGGTCCAGCAACTGGCTCCTGAACTTTATCCCCATCTAGTGCAAAGTCATGAAGATTGGGGAAGGGCAAAGAAGAAAACAGACTGAGTACAGGCTAAGGCACCAAAAACTGCAAACCTAACTCAAGGAATAGGGTCTTGGGGTGTGTACTGAACCATCTCCTGAGGCACACATCAGCCAAATAAAAGCTTCAGTATATGGTCGCTGGACAAACCTAAGAACAGTGTGATGAATGGTTTAGAAAACCGAGAAGTTGAAGAATTGAGACACTTATGCAACACATGGGAATCTTTATTGAAGAAACGTTTCGCCACACAGTGGCTTCATCAGTCCAATACAAAGAAGAAATGGGTAAGGAGAGGAGAAGTTTGAGGTAATCAGTCCCTCAACCTGGAATTGATGTGTTGAGTCCATCACTCTTGTAGGAAATGCAGCATAGGGCCAGAGAAGTGGCTTATATACTGTAGTCAGATGAGGTGAAGCAGGAGGAGGCGGGATCACAGCGGGACCTGCCACTATTGTAAGTAGGTCGTCGTCCAAATGTTGGGCAAGCGTTGAAGTCTTTGAACTAAGAATAGTGTTCCGATGCCTTAGCATGGAATCTTTCAAGACTCTGTGTACCGTGTATGTCAGGCCCATATTGTAGTATGCAGCACTAGTATGGAACCCAAACCTGGTCAAGTAAGTCGAGAAATTAGAAAAAGTTCAAAGGTTTCAAACAAAACTGGTCTTCGAGCTAAGGGGTATGTCCGACGTCGAGAGGTTAAGGGAAATCGACCTGATGACACTAGAGGACAGAAGAGATTGGGGGACATGATAACGGCATATGTAAATACTGAGAGGAACTGATAAGGTTTGGCAGTTTGGTTTCAGGACCCACCGTGGAACCCAACACACTATCAGTATCATCTTTGATGTGGTAGACAGCCTGAGGAAACAGGGAATCCTTGCCTTAATTGCATCCAAGGATGTACACAAAACCTGTGACAGCCTGTGTCACGATGGCGACATATTCAAACTTGCCGACCTTCCGGACCACAACTGACCCTTTCTCAGACTCATATACATCTTCTTTACAGGAAAAAACATTATCCCCATCTTCATCGGCAACCTTTCACACCGACAGCCTGTGTACCACAGAGCTCGTGGAACAGCCCAATACTCTTCAACATATAAGTAAACGATCTCCCCCAACCTGAATTCAACGATACCATCTTCACAAAATTTGCAGATGATGTTAACCACGTAGTATTATCCTCCCCCATATCGGGAAAAAACAAGCATAGAAGGGTAATAGAGAAAATTAATGCAGAACTACGATGAATATTCAGCTGGGAGAAAAATTGGAGAACCACGACCAATCCAGAGAAAGTCCTTATCAGGACCATCGGCTGTTTTGCAACAACTATAGAAGACAAAGGGAGTATCTCCATTGTCATTAGAAATCCGAAAAAGACCTTTGGGTATGAGATCCACAGGTTGCTCCACTCCATATCTCACATTTCCAAAAAGGTGAACCTTGCAAAAATCAGCCTCAGCCAACTATTTACAGTCAAAGAAGTCCCCTCCGACATCAAGAAGCACCTTTACACGATGATAATGGAACCTATGCTTGAATACCCTTGCGTGCCTATGCCATTAACAACTAAATCAAACATGTTACAGCTACAAAGAGTGTAGAACAGAACACTCCACTTTATCATGGACACCAGACAAAGAGACAGATTAAGAATGAAAGATCTATACATTCAACAGGAGATCAATGTAGTAAATGTCAGGCTAGATAAACAAAATAAGAGACAATTATACGACATGCAGGAACTCTATATAACAGATAAAGAAAACCCTTCACAACCAAGGAACACCACCGACTACATCATCAACACAACTCTCCAAAGACCCCAAACAATGACCCTCCATTGGGTACCACCAGAATCATTCTATGTCCAACAAGGATAAACGCACCCCAATTTTTGGAAACGTTGCATCAAAAAATTACACCTTACAACTAACCTTGTAGCCTACGTCAAGTGTCCTGCAACCAATATCTGCAGCAAGCACCCTGGAGTCGCCCTCTTCTGCTAGAAGAAAAAACGTGTACCTCCTTCCAACTCAGCAACATGCAGGTATATAGCTGGTATAACTGTGTACAGCTGATGGGTAGCCATAGGAAAGGGTATACTCCCATCCTATGGATACTTACGTACACTTATGTATGAGCACTCTGCCCCCACCCCCACCCCCGATCACAAACCCCACCCAAACTGCGACAACCCCAATGAACTGAACAATCTAAGCCAAAACCCACGAACTGTTCCCTCTCTCCCCACCCCCCAAATCACAAACTCCACCCCTACAGCGGCTCCCCATGGGCACTCTGCCCTCACTCTCCCGTCATCAGAAACCCCACCCACACTGCAAACCCCAATAGGCCCCCTCCAGGGCTCCTGCTCCCCCAACTCCAAAAAATTTCCCAGGACCACCGTGATAGATAAGAAGTTGAAGGTGTGGTACACGAACGCAGATGGATTATCAAATAAATATGAGGAGTGGCATGAAAGAATCAATGAGAAGTCCCCAGACATCATAGCAGTCACAGAAATGAAACTCACTGAGACAATGATAGATGCAGTCTTCCCACTGGGATATCAGATCTTGAGGAAAGACAGGAGCAGAGGGGAAGGAGGGGTTGCACTACTCATAAAAAATCGATGGGGTTGTGAGGAAACGGAAGGCGAAGCGAGACTGGAGAACGGGACTACATAGTAACTTCAATTCAGTCTGGGGAACATAAAGTAGTCATTGCAGTGATGTATAACCTACCATAGAACTGCAAGAGGCCAAGAAAGGAAAATGAAAAGAACAACAGAGCGATGGTGGACACACTGGCTGAGGTGGCTGGAAGAGCTCGACCCGTGCAACTACAATTAGGTGAGTACAACTAGGTGAGTATACACACACACACACACACACACACACACACACACACACACACACACACACAAACACACACACACACACACACACACACACACACACACACACACACACACACACACACACACACACACACACACACACACACACACACACACACAAACATTCTCAATACTAGTTGAGGGTGACTTCAATCACAAAGAAATTGACTGGGGAAAATCTAGAGCCACATTGGGAAGCAGAAATATGAAGGGCTGAGATGATGGAGGTGGTAATGGAAAGCCTCATGCATCAATATGTTAAGGACATTACAAGAAACAGTTAAGTGGACGAATCAACAAGTCTGAACCTCATGCTCACCTTGAGTAGTTCAGACACTGAGGACATTATATACGAAAGTCCGTTTGGAGTAAGTGATCCCATCGTCCTGACCTTGGAGTACAAAGTAGACTTACAAGAGAGAAGCAGGAATAGAAGACACACACAGACACAGACACACACACACACACACACACACACACACACACACACACACACACACACACACACACACACACACACACACACACACACACACACACACACACACACACACACACACACACACACACACACACACACACACACACACACGCACACATGACGCACGACATGACGGAAGGAATAGACTCTGAGGTGTCCCTGTTTGCAGATGACGTGAAGTTGATGAGAAGAATTCACTCGATCGAAGACCAGGCAGAACTACAAAGGGATCTGGACAGGCTGCAGACCTGGTCCAGCAATTGGCTCCTGGAGTTCAATCCCACCAAGTGCAAAGTCATGAAGATTGGGGAAGGGCAAAGAAGGCCGCAGACGGAGTACAGTCTAGGGGGTCAGAGACTACAAACCTCACTCAAGGAAAAAGATCTTGGGGTGAGTATAACACCAGGCACATCTCCTGAAGCGCACATCAACCAAATAACTGCTGCAGCATATGGGCGCCTAGCAAACCTCAGAACAGCATTCCGACATCTTAATAAGGAATCATTCAGGACCCTGTACACCGTGTACGTTAGGCCCATATTGGAGTATGCGGCACCAGTTTGGAACCCACACCTAGCCAAGCACGTGAAGAAACTAGAGAAAGTGCAAAGGTTTGCAACAAGACTAGTCCCAGAGCTAAGAGGTATGTCCTACGAGGAGAGGTTAAGGGAAATCAACCTGACGACACTGGAGGACAGGAGAGATAGGGGGGACATGATAACGACATACAAAATACTGAGAGGAATTGACAAGGTGGACAAAGACAGGATGTTCCAGAGATTGGACACAGTAACAAGGGGACACAGTTGGAAGCTGAAGACACAGATGAATCACAGGGATGTTAGGAAGTATTTCTTCAGCCACAGAGTAGTCAGTAAGTGGAATAGTTTGGGAAGCGATGTAGTGGAGGCAGGATCCATACATAGCTTTAAGCAGAGGTATGATAAAGCTCACGGATCAGGGAGAGTGACCTAGTAGCGATCAGTGAAGAGGCGGGGCCAGGAGCTCGGACTCGACCCCCGCAACCTCAACTAGGTGAGTACAACTAGGTGAGTACACACACACACACACACACACACACACACACACACACACACACACACACACACACACACACACACACACACAGGATCAGGAGCTGTTACTCGACCCCTGCAACCAAAACTAGGTGAGTACACACACACACACACACACACACACACTCACCCACACACCCACACACCCACACACACACACACACACACACACACACACACACACACACACACACACACACACACACACACACACACACACACACACACACACACACACACACACACACACACACACACACACACACACACACACACACACACACACACACACACACACACACACACACACACACACACACACACACACACACACACACAAGAGCGCGCGCGCGCTCAGACTCCCATTTGACAAGCTGGTCCATCAACTGACCCCTCGAATTTAACCATGTTAAATGCAGAGTCATGAAGATCGGGGAAGGGCAAAGAAGACCGCAGACAGAGTATAGACTAGGTGGATAAAGACTGTAAACCTCAGTCAAAGAAAGGGATCTTGAGGTGAGTATAGTACCGAGCACATTTCCTGAGGCATACATCAACCAGATAACTGAACATCAAAATGGTATACAATACCGACAGGTTGGTAGGTAAGACACATAGGCAACAGTTAGGCAACTTTATTCCGAAACGTTTCGCCTACACAGTAGGCTTCTTCAGTCGAATACAGAAAGTAGGCAGGAACAGTAGAGATGTGAAGTTTGGAGCATTTTACAATGTAGTGGGAGAGGAAGGCATATACAGAGACGAAGCCAGGACTAAGATTCATACAAGGAAAGTTGAGTATTAGGGAGGATTCAACCAGGCGGCGACTGTTAAAGTTGGAGCACAAAAATAGTGTTAGGCTTGCCGACACTAATAATGCTCTTTTCTGTCACGTCAGAGATCATAGCCATCCTATTGACTGGTCTTCTGCTAAAACTGTCTTACCTACTTCCAACTTTAACAGTCGCCATCTGGTTGAATTCTCTCTAATACACAACTTTCCTTGTATGAATCTTAGTCCTGGCTGCGTCTCTGTAGATGCCTTCCTCTCCCACTACATTGTAAAATGCTCCAAACTTCAGAACACCCGTGACTTAACCTGATTCCTCCTTTTTTCTTCTTCTCCCTCTTCCTCTTTCCTCTTTCATTTTTTCTTTTCTCTTCTGGGTTGTCTTTCTTTCTTCTGTCTTGTGTTTCTGTTCTTTTATTATTGATTTCTTTACTTCCCTTCCCCCCACCTCTGTGTACTTGCTCTCCCTCTGTGGGTACCTAGCTCCCTTGTGGGCACCTAGCTCCCTTGTGGGCACCTAGCTCCCTTGTGGGCACCTAGCTCCCTTGTGGGCACCTAGCTCCCTTGCAGTGCTCCCCTTTCTTAGTATTTGGCTGGCTCCTCCTCCTCCTTAATTCCCCACTACTACTATCACTACCACTACCACTACTACTACTACTACTACTACTACTACTACTACTACTACTACTACTACTACTACTACTACCACCACTACCTCTTCCTGTCTATATATACCCATCCTGCTCCACTTCTCGTTAGTATGACTTTGTAATTGGTCCAAGTCGGACCGAAACGTCGTCGTAAGCTCCCCTCTTCTATGTGCGGGTTATTTGTGAAATCGTAGGAGTCTAAGAAATAAGACAGATGAGCTAAAATTACTTGCAAGTGAAGGTAATATAGATATTATTGGTATAACAGAGATCTGGTTCAACCTGAAAGATAGAGAAATGCTTTCTGAATGCAACATACAGGGTTATAAACTATTCCACACTGATAGGGTCAACAGGAAGGGTGGTGGAGTGGCGATGTTTGTCAGAGAAAATTTAAATTATTGTCTTAGACATGATGTAAGATTAGAAACATCGAACACAGAATCTATACACAAATAACCCGCACATAAAAGAGAGAAGCTTACGACGACGCTTCGGTCCGACTTGGACCATTCACAAAGCTTCTCTCTTTTATGTGCGGGTTATTTGTGTATTGTTCCAGTCACGGTATTGTGCCTTTTTGTTATTTATTTATTTAACACAGAATCTGTTTGGCTACAGTTTTCGAGGGACGTAACAAATTAATTTTGGGTGTGATTTATAGGGAGTGCAGTAAGCTGTTATGGAACGAAATTCATAAGGCATCTAGACATGAAAATGTTTTGATAATGGGAGATTTTAACTTTAGACAAATTGATTGAAACAAAATGACAGGAAATCTTGAGTCTAGTGACTTTCTTGATACGGTTCAGGATTGCTTTTTAGAACAGGTTGTGACAGAACCAACTAGAGGAAATAATCTGCTTGACTTGGTTCTTGCCAACAAAGATTCACTAATTAATAATCTTGAAGTTAATGATGAGCTTGGGGAAAGCGATCACAAATCTCTTATTTTCAATATATCATGGAATTACTCAGATAACTGCAATCAAATCTTTGTCCCAGATATTCGCTTGGCCGACTTCATGAGATTGAAAAATTACCTGGGTGGGCTAAATTGGGGTGTCCTGACTATGGGTCAGGTAGATGATATTGGTTGCCAATATGACGTTTTTCAGAGCATAGTTCTAGCTGCCCAGACAACTTTTGTTCCGAGTAGGGAAATAAGATCTAACTAAAATGATCCCAATTGGATGAACAATAGATTAAAACATCTTATTGGTCAAAAGAGAGGCATATATAGGCGTATCAAAAGAGGAGATGGGCAGTTAAGAAATGAATATATTCAATTAAAGAGAGAAATAAGGAAAGCAATAAAAAAAGCAAAAAGGAATTATGAGGCTAAGGTCGCAAGGGATTCAAAGACTAATCCAGAAGGGTTCTTTCAGGTATTCAGAAGTAAGATTAGGGACAAGACTGCCACACTTAAGAGTAACTCTGGTCAGATCACTGACAGTGATAAGGATATGTGTGAAATTCTCAATACCTACTTCCTCTCAGTTTTCTCCTAGGAAAATACTAGTGATATCCCTGAAATGATAGATTATGTAGAACAAGATAATAATAAATTATGCACGATTGCAGTAACTAGTAACATGGTCCTAAGACAAATAGAGAAACTAAAACCTAACAAATCCCCAGGCCCTGATGAACTGTTTGCAAGGGTGTTAAAGGAATGTAAAGAGGAACTTAGCATACCTTTGGCTAATCTTTTTAACACATCACTACAAACTGGCATAGTGCATTATAAGTGGAAAATGGCAAATGTAATACCTATTTACAAGGCAGGTGACAGGTCCTTGGCTTCGAACTATAGACAATAAGCCTTACTTCCATGGTGGGAAAATTTATGGAATCAATAATTGCCGAAGCAATTCGTAGCCATCATGATAGACACAGATTGATTAATTAATGAATCTCAATACGGTTGTACAAAGGGTCGTTCCTGTCTTACGAATTTACTAACTTTTTTCACTAAGGTGTTTGAGGAGGTAGATCATGGTAATGAATATGATATTGTGTATATGGACTTCAGTAAGGCTTTCGATAAGAAAACTTAAGGCACACGGAATAGGAGGAAATTTTTTTTCTGGGTAGAGGCATGGCTGACAAATAGGCAGCAGAGAGTTTGCATAAATGGGGAGAAATCAGAATGGGGGCACATCACAAGCGGTGTTCCTCGGGGTCAGTGTTGGGCCCGTTGTTGTTCACAATTTACATAAACGACATAGATGAGGTAATAAATAGCGACATAAGCAAATTTGCTGATGACACCAAAATAGGCCGTCCAATTCATTCTAATGAGAAAACTAGAGCACTCCAGGATGATTTGAATAGACTGATGCAATGATCGAAGAAATGGCAGATTCAGTTTAATATTGACAAATGCAAAGTTCTAAATGTTGCACAGGTAAATAACCATGCCACATATAAACTAAATAATGTAGATCTTAATACTACTGATTGCGAAAAGGAATTAGGAGTTCTGATTAACAGTAATCTAAAACCAAGACAACAGTGCAATAGTGTTCGCAATAAAGCTAACAGAATTCTTGGCTTCATATCTAGAAGTATAAATAATGGAAGTCCTCAGGTTGTTCTTTAACTCTATCCTTGGTTAGGTCTCATTTAGACTATGCTGCTCAGTTCTGGTCACCGTATTACAGAATGGATATAAATGCACTGGAAAACGTACAGAGGAGGATGACAAAGATGATCCCATGTATCAGAAATCTTCCCTATGAGGATAGACTGACGGCCCTGAATCTGCACTCTCTCGATAGGCGCAGAATTAGGGGGATATGATCGAGGTGTATAAATGTAAAACAGGAATAAATAAAGGGAATATAAATAGCGTGCTGAAAATTTCCAGCCAAGACAGGACTCGCAGCAATGGTTTCAAGTTGGAAAAATTCAGATTCAGGAAGGATATAGGAAAGCACTGGTTTGGTAACAGAGTTGTGGATGAGTGGAACAAACTCTCGAGTATAGTTATACAGGCTAAAACGTTGTGTAGTTTTAAAAATAGTTTAGATACATACATGAGTGGGTGTGGGTGGGTGTGAGTTGGACCTGACTAGCTTGTGCTGCAAGGTCTGGTGCCGTGCTCCTTTCTTGAGTGGAGGTGGCCAGACTGGGTGGGTTATTTGGCTAATCCGGGAGGGATGGGTCACTGGCTAATCCGGGGGGGGGGAATAGACCTGCTCCGCGTGGGTCAGTAGGCCTGTAGCAGTGTTTCTTCTTTCTTATGTTCTTATGTTCTTATATCTGCCAATCCTTAAGTACCCTCCCCTTTTGCATTCGCATATTGAACAAATACACCAACTACTACAAAACACCATCCCCTCAAAGCCCTTAAAATTATTCTTTTGATCCTATCTGTCGCCTTGCTGTACCACTTCCTCAGACACTTTCCCATAAGATTGACATATGGCTCTTCCTCACTTCTTCAAGATGTAATATTGCTCATTGCTTGAAATTATTGTCTCCCTTTTCTCATCAACATTTAGCCAATCCTCAAAACATTCGCTTTACTTTCCTAGTACCTCATCTTACTCATGGAAGGATTTCCCTTTTATTTTTTAACTGCGAAATCCATAAGTTGCCTAGACTTTCTCTTCATATTAGTCTCACTCCAAAAAATTTTCTTATTCACAGCAAAATTTTATGAAAAACCTCTCCAACTCTCTCATTCGATATCTTTTTAATTTTTATTTTTGCTCAGTATATACTTCACCTTCTGTCCTTCTACATTCTAAAAGCTTCTCATGTGGTAATTTCTTCTCTCTTACCACCCTTATGATTCTTACCTTATCATTCCATCAGACGTTCCTCTTCCCGACTGCACCCACCCTCGAATATCCATAAATTTTGCTGCACACTCTTACACCGAATTATATATATATATATATATATATATATATATATATATATATATAGATGATGAGCAAGTATTGTGAAGTACCATTGATGATGAGCAAGTATTGTAAAGTACCCTTGATGATGAGCAAGTATTGTGAAGTACCCTTGATGATGAGCAAGTATTGTGAAGTACCCTTGAAGATGAGCAAGTATTGTGAAGTACCCTTGATGATGAGCAAGTATTGTGAAGTGCCCTTGATGTTGAGCAAGTATTGCGAAGTACCCTTGATGATGAGCAAGTATTGTGAAGTGCCCTTGAAGATGAGCAAGTATTGTGAAGTACCCTTGATGATGAGCAAGTATTGTGAAGTGCCCTTGATGATGAGCAAGTATTGTGAAGTACCCTTGATGATGAGCAAGTATTGTAAGTGCCCTTGATGATGAGTAAGTATTGTGAAGTACCCTTGATGATGAGAAAGTATTGTGGAGTACCCTTGATGATGAGCAAGTATTGTGGATTACCCTTGATGATGAGCAAGTATCGTGAAGTGCCCTTGATGATGAGTAAGTATTGTGAAGTACCCTTGATGATGAGAAAGTATTGTGGAGTACCCTTGATGATGAGCATGTATTGTGAAGTGCCCTTGATGATGAGCAAGTATTGTGAAGTGCCCTTGATGATGAGCAAGTATTGTGAAGTACCCTTGATGATGAGAAAGTATTGTGAAGTACCCTTGATGAAGAGAAAGTATTGTGGAGTACCCTTGATGATGAGAAAGTATTGTGGAGTACCCTTGATGATGAGCAAGTATTGTGAAGTGCCCTTGATGATGAGTAAGTATTGTGAAGTACCCTTGATGATGAGCAAGTATTGTGAAGTACCCTTGATGATAAGAAAGTATTGTGGAGTACCCTTGATAATGAGCAAGTATTGTGAAGTACCCTTGATGACGAGCAAGTATTGTGAAGCACCCTTGATGATGAGCAAGTATTGTGAAGTACCCTTGATGATGAGCAAGTATTGTGAAGTACCCTTGATGACGAGCAAGTATTGTGAAGCACCCTTGATGATGAGCAAGTATTGTGAAGTACCCTTGATGATGAGAAAGTATTGTGGAGTTCCCTTGATAATGAGCATGTATTGTGAAGTAGCCTTGATGATGAGCAAGTATTGTGAAGTACCCTTGATGATGAGCAAGTATTGTGGAGTACCCTTGATAATGTGCAAGTATTGTGAAGTACCCTTGATGATGATCAAGTATTGTGAAGTACCCTTGATGATGAGAAAGCATTGTGGAGTACCCTTGATAATGAGCAAGTATTGTGAAGTACCCTTGATGACGAGCAAGTATTGTGAAGCACCCTTGATGATGAGCAAGTATTGTGAAGTACCCTTGATGATGAGCAAGTATTGTGGAGTACCCTTGATAATGAGCAAGTAATGTGAAGTACCCTTGATGACGAGTAAGTATTGTGAAGTACCCTTGATGATGAGAAAGTATTGTGGAGTACCCTTGATAATGAGCAAGTAATGTGAAGTACCCTTGATGACGAGTAAGTATTGTGAAGTACCCTTGATGATGAGCAAGTATTGTCAAGTAACCTTGATGACGAGCAAGTATTGTCAAGTACCCTTGATGATGAGCAAACATTGTGAAGTACCCTTGATGCCAAGGAAATATTGTGAAGTACCCTTGATGACGAATGCCACATTCTGTGTGAAGGTGCCACCCACATTTTTTTCCTTTCCATTCATCCGTTTGTATCACCTTTCCCACTGCCCATTTCTCTTTCTGCTCTGCCATGCCATCAAAAGAGTCAACTATTTTTTTTCAGGTTGGGTCAACTTGGAGAGTGCAAGGTCTGAAGGTGAACACCAATATTCTCTTAGTGACACAGACTCTCCTCGATGTTCTTAAGCACAACTGTGATCGCTCGGTTTTTATTTTATTTTATATGGAATCAGGAAGCAGTGATTCCATTTAGGGTAAAATTCCTCATTTGAGGGTAATTAGATCTCCCTTGAGGTAATTAATTTATTATTATTATTATTATTATTATTATTATTATTATTATTATTATTATTATTATTATTATTATTATTATTATTATTATTATTATTATTATTACAACTTTTTCTATCGTTTTGGCCATTTTATTCAACATTTGACTTCTCTTCTGAGCTCTGTGTTTTTTTCCTTCCATTTATTGGTGGTGTCTCTGTGCTTCGCTAGCTCAGCAACCACACACTAACTCGCTCACAGGAAATTAATTTCCACTGAGTGAATTCTGCTGACCATCCACTCATCCCGGGCCACATCCCATTCTTAAGACGCAGTATGTAGTTCCTCTGCTAACCTCAGAAGAGAAGGATGAGGAGGAAGAGGGGAATATAAGAAGGAAACGACGTGTGATGGAAAGGATGTGATTTGATAGAAAGGGACAAAAAGAAAGATATGAAGAAAGCAGAGTAGAGTTTTTGACGAGAACGAAAGTTCAATATAATTTGACAAAAAAAAAAAAGTTAATTAGTGTTATTTGTTGTTTCTATTATTGAAAATGTAATACTTCCTCGATCATCTAAATAATAATCTAGTAGATCGTCAGATTTAGTTGCAAATCCTGTTAAGTGATACATCAAAATAAAAGTTTGAAGGTGCTTTTAAGGAAGGTCCTCGCATGATAAAGCGACGGACCTTCTGACTGAAACTTGTGTGTCTGTCGACTGACTGGAACATAAGCTTCTGAATTATCATGGTACCTGTCAGATGTTTGTTTAGTCAGATATTGGTATAAATTTTGTCTATTCTTATACTGTAATTATACTGAATTGTTTTTAATTAAACATTTAAGAAATAGGTTCAGATTCAGGAAGGAAGATACATCAAATGTCAACGTTACAGCATTAAACAATATATAGAAAATATTTTACAACCTGAATATGAAAGATCAAGTAAAAAAAAAAAACACTGTGAGTAAAACGTAGTCGACTCCGTGATGTACTTACGAATTAGATTAAACGCAAGCGGAAAGAAGAGAACATAAATATGTATCTCATGTGACAATCTTCCTGGTTTTGCAGACTTTCTATAAGTTATAGTTTTAAATTGTGCAACAGAAATTTATGGAGTTATTTTTTTGTATCAAGCAAATGAGAAAAACAAAACTATCAAGTCCCATTTCCACATAAGCTGCATGGCATACATATAAAAAAATTGGTTTAAAGAGGCATGTGATCAACACTAGGACATACTTATTAGAAGATATTTCAGTCCTGGGATCTTGATTACTTCTAACACAGATATATATATATAGTATATATATAGGAGGAGAGTCTGGTGTGAGTGACACATATTGAGACCTTAAAAAATGACATATTTCAGATGAGGACAGGTAGACAGTGAGCTCATGTGACTCCTGATATATGTAGGTGTTGCTTTACCTAGTTGTGTATCATGCATGCTAATGCTAATGTTTTAGAAATGTTGTAATTTTGTATTACGTTCTATGGTGTCTGTGACGGTGATTAGCGAGGCTTCCAAACATGGTCGGCGTCTAAGATCTTGCTCGGTGACGACGAGCCTGGCCTCATTTCACTTCATCAGATATCCCGTGGAGTCCCTATGGAGGACACAGGCGTCTATGTTGCTGGTGTTTCGATGTTCGTTCAGGAGGACCAAAAGTTTACTGCCCGTTTCCGCTACATATTTGTAGTTACAGTACCTCCAGGAAATTGTCCAGATGCCTGCGGTGGAAGTTAGAGGTGCTGGTCTACGAATCAGAGAGAGGTTGCTTCTAGCAAGTACCTGACGGGTATTCGTGGCAACATCACCACTTGGGGGTACTATGAGGGGTTTAGAGGCCTTTTCTATGGGGGGTTTGTTCAGAATAGTTTGTGCCATGAGTCGGCAATTCCGGATGAAGAAATATGGAAACTGAAGACATGAGAAGGCTTGTTTTATGTACGTACATTTTTCTTCAAGGATACAAGGGCTGGAGATGCGAAGAGCTCTCAAGAAGCCCGTTAGAACACCCCTATCTTTTTGCGAGTGTCTTGGGGTGGAAAGAATATATAAATGTCTTCAGACAATTTCCAGAGCATACAGTTAAACTAGGAATGCGCATAATTGTTTACCTGTCATTTCAACGTAGATGCAAGAAATGAGGGGCAGAGATGAAGCCCTTGTGAGATACGGACAAGATAGTTCCCGATTTCTGTGGCAACTTCTAAGGGTTCCACGATATCAACTCCAGTAACCCGCAGGACGGGAGCTGGGTCCGGAGTGTACTTACCACACAATTTCTGAACCTTTTTCCAAATCACACATATAGAGGAAGACGAGGTAATGGTAGACATGAAGTCTCGCCAACAAGTGCATTTAGCGTCTTGGATAACGCGGCGAGCAACTACCCTTGCCCGTATGAAATCCAACAGATGTTCCGTGATAAGATTATATCGATAATGGACCCACGCAGCACGTTTTAAAAGCACTGCACAGGCACATATAGGAGGCCACCAATTTACGCATGCCTGAGAATGCCTACCCGAGGTTTGGGGAATACAACGTGTTGCAGCAGTTGGGACTAAGGTCGAAAAGTAGTGTGCCAGTTCATCAAAAGAGGACGAAAGGGGGTCCTCACGAAAGGTGGTAAAATGGGAGTATAAGTCCCAATCTGCTCGAGCAAATTGCCAAAGAGGGCTACAAAACGGTCGGATATATGTAGCAGAAGTAAGAAGAAAGGGAAAGTGATCACTATCGTGTAAATCTGGAAGAACAGACCACTCGAGGTTAAGTGCAACGGGCGAGGAACAGATAGAAAGATCAATGCAGGAGAGAGACTGAGTGCGAGGGTCAAAATGGGTAGAAACACCCGTGTTTAAAACATAAAGAGAATGAGAAGCGAGTGGGATCCTCCCCACAGGAGATGGTCAGTGTTAAAATCACCCAACAACAATATGGGCAGTGGTAGAGATGAAATTAAAAACGCGATATCAGAGATACAGAATGCACAGGAGGGAGAAAGACAAAGAGAGCAAGCTGTAAACCATCGGTGCAAATAAATAGGAGTTGCAGAATAATGCAGCTGGGAACGAACAAATACTTGTTGATACGTATATCAATGAACACAAGAAGCACGCATTCATTAAAGTAATCGTCAGGTAAAGGATCGGAAGCATGTAGCAGTAAGTAGCCCGAAACGGGGCGAATGACAGCAGAACGAATTTTGGGCTCTAGGAACCCAACACATACTGATGATAACTGGGAGAGCAGCACTTAGAGTTCTCCTCGATTGCCCCCAAGACCACGAATATTCCATTGCAAAAAAGACATTATGTACAGAAATAAAAATGACAACAATAAGAAGCAATGGAACCTATGGGCTTTTAGGATCACTAGAGTTAACGTGTGGGGGCAACGGTAAGTGTGTAAGCAAGGAAGATTTAGAATATTGCAAAGGAATAGATTGTTGCATGAGTCGTAAAATAGAATGGGTAGAAGGAGGTGCGTTCGTGTCCATCAGGGGTGTCGTCTCTCCTATATAGCTGGAAACAGCATCTAACGTCTCAGTTGATAAGGAAGCCGACGATGCCATGATGTTAGGGACAGGAGAAGGTGCCCTGCTCCCTTCCCAGATTTCCGAGAAGTGAGTGGGGTGCCCTTCAGATAATGGGTGTATCTCCGGAAGCTGCCTGTCGGTTCCGGGAGGTGGCAACAGAAGGAGGTATGCTTTGTGGTGGGCTTCGGACCGCCTTTTCTTTCGTCCGCCGAGGCAGCTCATTGGATGTGAGGCTGCCATCCTAGAGCGCTGGTAGGGTAGGGTATGGCACGTGTTCTACACTGCATCTTCACTGCGCGTGGGCCCGAGGCCCTCTCGGATTTGAGGGTGAGCTTCCAGCCCTTCCGTGTCTCCTAGTGACTGTCCCTCAGCCGTCCCTCTTTTTATTCTTTCCTTCTTTCTTTTTTTTTCTTAAAATAAGAAGAAAGGAGATATCACAGAAAAAGCACCTTTATTATAGAGTCTTTATCCAATGAAACCCTTCCTCCTTCCAGACCCCTTTTTGATCCCTCACCCTGTTCTGACCCGGCTTCGTTATCACTTCATTCTCTCAACTCTTCTCATACCCCTGTACCTTCTGCCAATGACGCTTCGTCACCTGATTTAGGTGCTGCAGCATCAGCCATTTCTGTTCATGCCACTACTTTTAGCATGCCTTTCACAATGCGTCCGGGTTCCCCGAATATGGTGCGACGTTTTTTGGATCGCCCGCCTCTCTTGGGTCAGACTGCCTGCAGTACTGCTCCTAAACATCCAAGACAGCCTACTGATGACAGTTCGTCGATGATCGCTCTAAAACGACCTACACGACACTGATTACCTCTGCATACTGAGCTAATGAGTAAGCAATGGACAAAATTCTTTTCTTTAAGAATGACGTCTCAAACGGTCTGATCATGGAATCAGTAAAATTCTTTTAAGGCACATTGGCCAAAATATATCTTTCCACGCTCTTTGAAGAGGTGCATGTGTCGTAACAGTACAGAATTCAGAGCAAGCTCATGCTCTGTCCTGCATCACTTCCATAGATAACATACCAGTCACCATTCGTAAGCAAGTTACTCCTAATTCTTGCAGTGGTACTGTGGCCTTACTGGGTACCATTATACAGAGTAATTTTTTTGTCTTGCGGCGATGAAATTTTAGAACAATTAGTCCTTCAAAACCTCTCTATTCTTAAGGTAGATACATCCTACCCCTCGTGGGCGGAGGTGCTTTCCTCGTAACATCGCTCGTTTAACCTTCAACTGCAGTGAACTTCTGCCCTCTGTCTACATTGCGGGCCATCGCCTAGAAATCCGTCAAGTAGTTCCCATTCCCCAACAGTGTCGTAATTGCTGGCATTTTGGGCACTCCACTAAATTTTACACTGCAGATCTGCGGCGGAATTCCCGGTTTGCAGTGCAGCAAATCTTTCCAATACATCTTGTAGTCTTCCTCCCCTCCTGCCTAAATTGCAAGGAACCTCATCCTTCCTTTTCCTGCTTTGACAGGTCTATCGTAATGGATGAGAGATCCGTTACCTTAGAGAGTGTGATGACCTTACTTACACTATGGCAGTCTCTCAGCTCCGCCTTCAAGGAAAACTTCCTCGTGTCCCATATGCTCGAGTAGCCCGCAGACCTCCAGCTTCGACGGTCCCCATGCCTCCCAGTCCCTCTGCGTCCGTGTCTTACGAGGTCACCCTAGTTTCTAATCCTTTTGCAGTTTTATCCTCTGACTCTCCTACCTCCGCACCACTTTCTACTTCTACTTCTTCATCTCTCTCGCTTGCTTCTCAGTCTACTAGACCTCGCAGACCTACATTTTCTTTGCATCCATCACCTGTGCACAGTGTATCTTCTACCTCGGAGACTAGCTCTCAACCCCTTTCCAGCTTGCACATGAAGGCGGAGGTTCACCCCCTCATGTAGTCCCTTCTTTCTCTGTTCCACCCCCCTCTCGTCTTCTTCCATAGTCACCCTCCAACATCCTTCCTCTCCTGTTATACTACAGGACTCTTCTACCCCAGCCAATGCATCTCTCCAGGTTCATACTCCCCGCCCCCTTCAGACCTCTTTCGTTGCCTCCATAGTTACTCCGACCTTTACTTGCAATGCCTCTCCTGTCCCTAACATCATGGCATCGTCGGCTTCCTTATCAACTGAGACGTTAGACGCTGTCTCCAGCTATATAGTAGAGACGACACCCCTGATGGACACCAACGCACTTCCTTCTACCCATTATATTTCACGACTCATGCAACAATCTATTCCTTTGCAATATTCTAATTCTTCCTTGCTTACACACTTACCGTTGCCCCCACACGTTAACTTTACTGATCCTAAAAGCCCATAGGTTCTATTGCTTCTTATTGTTGCCATTTTTATTTCTGTACATAATGTCTTTTTTGCAATGGAATATTCGTGGTCTTAGGGGCAATCGAGCAGAAGTCCAAGTGCTGCTCTCCCAGTTATCATCAGTATGTGCTGGGTTTCTAGAGCCCAAAATTCGTTTTGCTGTCATTCGCCCCGTTTCGGGCTACTTACTGCTACATGCTTCCGATCCTTTACCTGACGATTACTTTATTGAATGCGTGCTTCTTGTGTTCATTGATATACGTATCAACAAGTATTTGTTCGTTCCCAGCTGCATTATACTGCAACTCTTATTTATTTGCACCGATGGTTTACAGCTTGCTCTCTTTGTCTTTCTCCCTCCTGTGCATTCTGTATCTCTGATATCGCGTTTTTAATTTCATCTCTACCACCGCCCATATTGTTGTTGGGTGATTTTAACACTGACCATCACCTGTGAGGAGGATCCCACTGTGACTCTCGTAGTGATCAGTTGGAGACACTTCTTGCTTCTCATTCTCTTTATGTTTTAAACTCTGGTGTTTCTACCCATTTTGACCCTCGCACTCAGTCTCTCTCCTGCATTGATCTTTCTATCTGTTCCTCGCCCGTTGCACTTAACCTCGAGGTGTCTGTTCTTCCAGATTTACACGATAGTAATCACTTTCCCATTCTTCTTACTTCTGCTACATATATCCGACCGTTTTGTAGCCCTCTTTGGCAATTTGCTCGAGCAGATTGGGACTTATACTCCCATTTTACCACCTGTCGTGAGGACCTCCTTTCGTCCTCTTTTGATGAACTGGCATACCACTTTTCGGCCTTAGTCCCAACTGCTGCGACACGTTGTATTCCCCAAACCTCAGGTAGGCATTCTCAGGCATGTGTACATTGGTGGCCTCCTATATGTGCCTGTGCAGTGCTTTTAAAACGTGCTGCGTGGGTCCATTATCGATATAATCTTATCACGGAACATCTCTTGGATTTCAAGTGGCAAGGGTAGTTGCTCGCCGCGTTATCCACGACGCTAAATGCACTTGTTGGCGAGACTTCATGTCTACCAATACCTCGTCTTCCCCTATATGTGTGATTTGGAAAAAGGTTCAGAAATTGTGTGGTAAGTACACTCCGGACCCAGCTCCCGTCCTGCGGGTTACTGGAGTTGTTGTCGTGGAACCATTAGAAGTTGCCACAGAAATCGGGAACTATCTTGTCCGTATCTCACAAGGGCTTCATCTCTGCCCCTCATTTCTTGCATCTAAATCTACCAAAGAGCAATTGCCCTTAGATTTTTCCTCCGATGGATTGGAGCTGTATAACGTACCTTTTACTCTTCTAGAATTGGAGTCCATGCTTTCCATTTGCCGGCCGTCGGCAATGGGACCTGATGATACGCATCATTATGCTATAACATCTCCATTCTACGGCCCTTCCCATTCTTTTACGTCTTTTCAATCTAATTTGGGAGCGAGGGGTTCTCCCTCAACACTGGAAATCGGCTATTGTACTACCGTTTCGCAAACCGGTTGCGCCCTCAGCACTACTCTTTTTCTCTTAGCTTTAAAAGACCTGCCTTCCGTTCTTCCTTCAAATATTTGGTCGTTACTTTATCTTGATGACTTCACTGTAGCTTACTCGGGCGCTGACTGTCGACTAGTAGCAGCCTTCCTTCAGGTTGTGATACACCGAGTCTCCCATTGGATTACTTCTCATGGCTTTAAGTTTTCTAGTAAGAAAATCCGATTCATTACCTTCACTAGACGTCCTCTTATTCCGGATACTCCCTTATACTTACCCGGTTCACGTATTCCAGCATGTGATACCGTCAGATTTCTGGACCTTCTCTTTGATCGCCGGCTGACGTGGAGACCTCATATTAGTTCTTTAAAGACAACTAGCTATGGTTGGTTAAATCTACTTAAGGTTCTCGCATATCTCCTATGTTTTCATTCCGCCCTAGTCTATTCTGTGGCCTCTCCTGCAACTCTGTCTATTTTAGATCTCATTCATCAACAAGGTCTCCATCTGTGCCTTGGTGCTTTTCGTTCATCTCCTGTTGAAAGCCTCTATGCAGAATCGAAAATTCCATCCTTGTCCGATCGCCGATGCTCATTGCCTTCACTATTATGTTCGATCTCATGACCTCCACAATCCTGCCGTATATAGGATGGTCACTGTTCGTCGTCCCTGTTTACTCCGCCCCTTTTCTCGCTGCCTACATTCTCTTTTCTCTTCTCTTCATTTACCACCTTTCCATGTTCAAGTAGCATCTAACTTTTCCCTGCCCCCTTGGGAAGTTTCAGCAGTTCATGTTTGTTCTTTCCCACTGCCATGTGCGAAAGCCCTACTACGTATGGTGGCTTCCCATCTCTTTTTCTTGACCACGTCCGCTCTCATTCTCATGCCATCGCACATTACACCGATGGTCTTCTGACGGCATTGGATTCGCAGCAGTGTTTCCGGACTGTGTCGTGCAAGGGCATTTACTATCCTCAGCTAGCATTTTTACGGCTGAATTGTATGCCATTCTTGTAGCGCTTATCCGTATTGCATCAATGCCTGTGTCACCATTTGTGGTCGTTTCAGACTCCCTTAGTGCTTTACAGGGTATACGAAAATTTGATACACCTCACCCCCTAGTTCTTTGTATCCAACTTTGGTTACACCGTATCCCACTTACTGCTGTTCCTCCTTGCCAGTGATGAACCCACTTACCATCCAGGCTTGAGGTAAGTCCATTCGCCGACTAGCTTGTATTTCCGTACAGAACACGTTTTCACAAAGTCACATTATTTTACGAATGGTATCACACTGTAGTGTTATATATATATATATATATATATATATATATATATATATATATATATATATATATATATATATATATATATATATATATATATATATATATATATATATATATATATATATATATATATATATATATATATATATATATATATATATATATATATATATATATATATATATATATATATATATATATATATGCAAAACATCCACTCTGAAAGAATAGAGAAATTCCAAGCGCTTTCGTGACTAATCACATTATCAAGGAACTATGAAAGTAAAGCATCCAAGGAAGCTATATAAGGGGTCTGGCCAGCACCTCACTATCAGATCCCACAACGGTTAAACACCTGATGCGCGCCGACCCAACTTGGATAGGTCCTTTGCACAACTCACCCCACAAACTATTCTACCCAAGAAAATTTAAAAATTATTATTTGCCCAGTGTATTATTAAATTCTTCCCAAATTCTATTAATTATAAATGGATCTAATTTATATAAACCAAAGGAAATATTCATATTATTGTCAAAACTGATTTTTATGAAACAAGATTCAATTATATTCCTGTCGACCATGGACTTGCTTGATACTACTTTCTCAACTTTTTGAAAATCAATTGGATGGTTAAAATCTCTTACATGAATAAATAGAGCATTGGAATCTTGTCCAGTTCTAACGCTATATTTATGTTGTTTTAATCTTAGTTCGAGATTTTTACCAGTTTGACCGTAATAAACTTTATCGCAAATTTTACAAGGAATCTTATAGACACATCCATCAGCATTTTGGGGGGAATTCTTTATCAAAAGTTTTTTTACTGTATCAAGATTTTTGAATACAACTTTAATATTAAAAGTCTTAAGAAGAGAAGGCATATCAACCAAGTTTTCATGGCAAGGGAGAACCAACATATTTTTAGTTGAATAAGGCTGGTTGTCCCTTTTTGGATTGTAAAAAGTATTTCTAGCAACTTTAAAAGATTTATCAATTACATTTCTTGGGTATTTTAAATCATTACCTATTTCATAAATTTTGGATATTTCCTCATCTATGAACTCAGGACTACAAATTCGTAAAGCTCTCAAAAACATTGATGAGAAAACAGACAGTTTGACTCTATCTTGATGCGAGGAATAATAGTGGACATAGGAACAGTTATTTGTAGGTTTTCTGTAAATTTTAAATTTGAATTCATTATTACCCTTAATAATTAAAACATCTAGAAAAGGCAATGAGTTATTTTCTTCAAACTCAACAGTAAAGTTTATAGAATAGGCTAAGCTATTTAATTTTCCAAGGAAATGGTGTATATCTACATTTTTGGGCATAAGACACAAAATATCATCAACATATCT